>NC_143012.1:228353293-228528919 GCF_055824585.1 Amblyomma mixtum | reverse complement strand
ATGATAAGGTGTAGGTCGGGGTTAATGGCTTATCGGGCATTTGTCGGGGTAGCGGGTGGGAAATAAGAAGTGTTTGTGGTATTGATCATATGGGAAAGGTATACAGACTGCGCTTGAAGTTCCACGTTCTGCTTCTTCCAGAAAGGCCTTAGAACAAGCCAGTTAGTTCCCTTCTGCAACGTCTACCGGCGTAAAAAATGCCTCGACAATTAGTCCGCTTTGTAACGCCCGGAAGGGCGGCACAGAGACTGACGCGACGGCGGGCGCGCGCCGCCTCATCCCTGGCGTGACGTCACATATCACGTGATGCAGCGATGGTGGCGCCGCCGCCGCGTCGCGCGCGACGGCGCGAACCGAAGAGTGGAGGCCTCCGCCGGGCGACGTCCGACGGCGCGATATGAGGCCCCATCTGCAGCCGGTGTGACGTCATCACGTGACGTCACACATGTCATCTCACTTCAAGGTCAATGGTGGCCACCGCCGGGAGGCGACCGACGGCGCGATATGAGGCCCCATCTGCAGCCGGTGTGACGTCATCACGTGACGCCATGTCACGTGGCCTACTTGAAGGTCACTTGAAGGTCAATGGTGGCCACCGCCGGGCGTCGCGCGAAGGCCCGAAACCTACGTTAATATGCTTCGCATAATATGGGTATAAACGTGCGAGCCTTTCTGAGCAATAGCGAAGGTAAGACACCCGAGCGCTTTTTTACCGCAAGCCCGATGACAAATAACGTTAGCGGGTCTCTTGGATACTCTCAGCGCCACTGGTCTTGAGCGCAATGAGTAATGTATGGCAGGCGACCGGTCTGCTTTACCTATTCGTGTATAATTCTGCGCGATACGACACGTTTCACTTGTTGACTATTTTTAAGCTAAAATTTTCAAAAAACTCCAATATTTGATTAAAGACGGCTTTCTCTGGAGGCAAAAACAAAGTGGCCGACTACCAATGAAGCTTATTACGCGTACTGGATAAAGTTCGGACATTGTGGCGCAATCGTTCTCGTCGCGGGATTCTACAAAAGTTGGCACATGAGCCTACAGCACGCTTCAGACGTACTGACAATGTTCCCAGACAGGTAAGGGACCAATTGAAGACATTACCACTCCTCAAAAACATGCATCCCATCTACCATAAGAGCCGGAGGAGGGATAGAGCAGCAGCGTTGCAAGCTCGTTCTGAGGACAGACAGAACCATACAGATGCCGCAGAATGCGCGGACGCTATGGGGCGCTCTTTGGTAACAACTGTCGAAAGCGGGCGTCCGGCAGCGTGCTGCAGCACCCGACACTAGATCACAATGGAGGCGGAAGAGTTGGCCATTGCCCTGTCTTTAACTCGACAACAGGTCAAAATTACTGTGAGGGACTCAAAGTCAGCGATTAGAAATTTTGACGCGGGCCCCATTTCAGCCGTAGCAGCACGAGTGTTGCCCGGTGGCCCACCACCTGCAGAACAGGTCGCGCTCATTTGGACATCGGTGCACCAAGGGTTGAGGGGGAAGGAGGAAGCGCACATACTGGCACAATGATTAGCTATCTTTCGGGATCCCAGTTGCGTCTCAGTCGCAACCCCTTCTTCCTCGCGCGATGAGGAGCCCATACAAATCTATGGCGATCTTAGTACGTATGAAAACATCCCAAATCATTACAAAATAGGAAGAACGGTACTTCAAAAAGCGTGTAAGCAGCTCACCAAAGGCGAATAGCTTCTGGGGCGGAAGCAACAAGCCAGTGTATTCCCAAACCCCAGCCGCCGCGGTTGCTCAGTCGTTATGGTGCTCGGTTGTTGACCCGAAAGACGCGGGTTCGATCCCAACTGCGGCGGTCGAATTTCTATGGAGGCGAAATTCTAGGGGCCCGTGTACTGTGCCATGTCAGTGCACGTTAAAGAACCCCAAGTGGTCAAAATATCTGAAGCCCTTCACTGCGGCGTTTCTCATAGCCTGAATAGCTTTGAAACGTTAAACCCCATAAATCAAACTTATTCCAAAACTCCCAGTTTCATAGCAAGTGGCACTCGGCGCTTTTCATCCCCAGGTACAAATGTTGCGAGGGCATAGCGGACATGATCCATGTGATATAGACGTATCCCAGCATTGAAGGATCTGACAGAACAAATGCTTCCTCGGAGGCACTGCTTCTCAAACAGGAAGAAAAGAAACAGCTTGAAGTGCATGTGTTGTCGTCTTCGTTCTGTCCTTGTCTCGAGCGCTACAGTTTTTCATCTTCAGCTTGAAGTCCTCCATCTCGCCCTGGCCGCTGCTGATCCAGGAGGTCCCGGTCGACGGATCAGGGGGAGGACATGGCTGGGACCGAGCTGAGGCTCGGATCCTACTCCACGGCTTTTAACGGACAGTAAGAAATGTTATTTCTCTCTCTTTCTCTCCCTCGGTGCACTGATACAAGATTGGAGTTGGAAATAGCAGGCACTGCTATTTGATGGCTGTTTGGCAGCATTTATCAACGGGAATAACTCGCGAGATGGCCTTTCCTGCGGTACTTTGGATGGAGTAGACCGCTGTTGGCTGCCGCCCCGTATTCTGACGTCTTGTCTCTATGGTAACCAAAATGTCCATCCTCGAGAAAGCAAGCCCTCTCGAATTCAGGAATCTTTAACGTAATATCGCCGAAGCACCGCAGTGCGGAATAACCGAAACGGAGCAGAAGGTTATCGAGGCATTAATTTATCTAGAAGGTGAGCCTCATTGGTGTGGAAATGACTAATTGGTGCTGGAGGATCAGTTCTGGCTTTTTATATTGCCTGTTTTGGTCGAGCACCTAACACAATCTCTCGAGTTGAGAGCAATGAATACGAAGTAAAACACTGATAGGTGTTGGAGTTCTGCGCATGTGTGCTGGCGAAATGCTAATGTTCTCGGCCTTCTGAGCTATGCATGACACTTTTCTAAACCACTAATGATACGCAGGAGCCTTTAACACAAGAGGGATGGAAAAATAGAGTAAACAGGAGGGCCTTACTCGAAACACTGTTATTCTGGGCGCCGAAAATCTGTATGCACAAATGCGCAGGATTGGACGTTGGCATGTAATTACCTGTCTCCTCTCTTGACTAGAGGCCACGGAAACTTTTCGTCGAAGGACCTGCAGGGCTTAATCGGGCGGGCACACATTGTGCCGGCCTGGCACGATTTTCACGGGTAGCGAACATCGCTGCTCTGTAAGAGCACCGGGCTGGTAGTTCGGCCCAATAACTCGCCTAATTGAAAGTCGGGCCCTTAAGCTTGAGATCATCCTTTGCGTAGCGCATTTCCGTCTTTGTTTATGGCGCGTTCTTTCAACCGCTTTGTCCGGCTTTCTTATTCCGGTGTGGACCCTTTCATCACTAATATTTTATTTCGAATATCTCGATCCATGTAGGTAAGCACTGAGCTCTAAAGGTTCTTTTAGGAAAGCATGAGAGCCGGGTTGAGTAATTGTTTTTTATTTCAAACCTCAAAGGCCCCTGTTATAGGGCAATAGTTGAGGTTAATGGGAAGGGGACGGATTCCTGTTCGAACTTCGATATACAGGTCGAATGGCGCAGAACATTTATCTAATTGAAAGAAGAGACAGGGTGGAGGAGGGGGTACTTGGAGTTCGCGACAGTTCATAAAAGTGTAGTCGAAATAGGCGCTGGAAGCATTCAATGAAGGGCTTCCGCAGAGAATGCAAGAATTTATAAACAAAAAGAAAACTGCGTCGCTCCACCAGTGGTTGAATTAAAAAAACGTGACACATCGTTCATTCGCTCTTTACAGAACAAAAAACGCTCGCTTTTATTTATATTCTTTCACGCAATAGCATAACATTTATACAGTTCTGTCGATTACCAAGGGCTCTAGGATTTCATATGTGTTGAGTTTTAAATGTTTGATAAAATGAATGCTTTGCAAGTTTGCGAGGGAGGAAGATTCCTGGGCGAATGAGACGGCGAACCAGATGGCTTAGACAACTCTAGAGCATGATATATATCATACTTAATGCGGCGTCAAAGTAACGTTCTTTCTCTTACTCTCACTGCACTGCCAGGCGAAACTGAATCTGAAGTGTGCACGCCTTCGTGCCATAAAAGGGGCACAGGCACAGATTTTTGAAGGCAAGCAAACAATATGACTTGTATCATGGGCGAGAGTAGCGTGCAAGGAAGTTTTATTTACAGGCTTTGATTGGAACACATTTTATTAAAATTTTTAATATTGTGCGAGGAATCGCTAGGCATTTCCACCCCATCCATTGACATCAAGGGGCACTTTCCTCATTACTGTGACGTCACTGAGCCCAGTGGTTGTTCACAGGAACAACCAGTGAACAACCATCACAGATGGCACGCACGAAAGGGCTTTCCATTGTTTAGGCTGGTGCTGAACACCTATTCCGATTTTACGTGAATCAAAGAGAAAGATGTAAAGGTGCTGCCGGCGCAATTAAGAACATCTAACTACATGTTAAGCATTTAACAAAAGCGATTACCCTTGAAAGGAGGGCAAGCCGCTCGCACTCCAGTTTTCTCTTCCTCTTTTGATTCGTTTCGGTTTTTTTTTTGCTCATTTGCCCTGGTGTTGCGATGTTCTGTAGCTTTGAACCACGGCGTATTATCATCACCGCGAGTGCTGTTATGGTTTCGATTGTATTGTTGATGGCACCGTAACTGTGACAGGAACGTCTTTTCATCCGCTTTCTTTCGGTCGGCGCCCCTGTACTAGGCGTGCGGCCACTTCATCATTTCTGAAAAGGTGGTTAGCAAGGCGTGCATGGTGGAGGCGAAGCGTCCTTTTTACTTTCTTTAGGTCGGTGCCATCAATTTTGGCGCAGGGCGAACTCATCATGACTGAAAATGATTATGAACATTCTGGCGCGGGGAAGCCCAACTATGAGTAAAAGGGCTTTTGTTATTGGAGCTTGATTCGTATTAAAAAAAAAGAACTGTATGGCAGACTTCTGTTGTGCATAAATATGCACCTAAATGAACACCCCTTTGAAAAGTTGTAAGTTTATGGAGGCACAAACAATTACTTCAAAGTTTTATCTCCCAAACCACAATAATTTAGTGGGAATCGGTAAAAATTTGGCAGAAATAAGCCCATGGCTGAGAACTAAATATGCACACAAAAGAACCAGATTGTAAAGTCTGTAAAAATTACGCACCCCAAGGAGTCTGCTTCCGAGCCCTGCAGCGCGGCTCCTCTTGCATACATAGGGACCGTAATTTCACGAAGGCGGGAGGTACTTAAGTCCTCATCCCTCCCAAGCTTCGATGACCGTTTCCTACACGGTCGTTTTATTCTATTTTACGTCAGTCTTTAAACTTTTACTTAAAAAGAGAATTCGGGCACGCACTTTACCGTATTCATCTCATCTTCGCATTGCCCTGACACTGAAGCGTAAAACTGCTAGATTTCCGCTGAAAATCATTACTGCTTGAATAGAATACCCACACGCAATGGTTCTCAGTGCACAAACGAATGATGGAAAGGTGATCAAGTAGCCGAAGCCCGAAGAGTGAGATTATAAAAGGTGGACATTTTTTTTTTCTCAAGAAATAAAATTCCATGCACAGTGAGATTCAAGAATTGATGCTAAAAGAAACGCCTCATTTGTACAGAGGAAGTACCGAAGACAAAAGCACAATTTATCTCTGTAGGCTTTATGGAGACGAAACAAAACCCAGGAGCAGTGTTTGATGACGCCAGAGGCCCATTTTTCTTTGCTGAAAAAAAATGCAGCGGAAGGATTTCCTTCCGCTCTCATTCAATCTACAAAAGAGAGCAAGCAAGCGCGGGGAAGAGAATAATATTAAGCGTTACCATTTTTAAACCGGGCTAAGCTGGGAACATTGGCTGGATCATGAACTTCCTTCTGTGTTAGTAGTGCACTGGGTTCTGCCGTCATGTTCCTGGTTCTACTACTGCCCTATACTGCACTTCGTATTTAATGACGTTTTACTCTGGAATTCATATAAAAATCGCCTTTATATGACTGCGGAGACAACGCAAAACATTTAATGTGCTTATCGGTCTGCAATCGTTTCTATGAAAAATGCATCATATGCATTCGTTGTATGGTTGGCTTTATTCGGAGTTGGTGACCTCCAAGCCTACCTACAGATTGCAGACCGCAGGTTCGCAGTCATTGGTAAAACCCATAAAGCATCATCTTCCAGGCTACTTTATCTGTGCTTTGTGCCGCTCACATTATCTTTTTATATGTTTATACATGTGGGCGGATTGTGGATTGAAAGGTCTTCCTGTTCAATGTTTTGCTTGCACATATCACATCCTTTTTGCAGTTCACGTTTCGAAAACAAGCAGAAATTTTATAGAGTCTAGAAGAATCATACTGGCTGTGAAAGGTAAGTTTGATAAGACAAGCTCTGGTGTATTGAAAGTCGGGCTATTTCATATGTTCTAGAAAGACATTTTAATATCCCTGCGGTACGTTGCGGTATTATCTGGCAAGTAAAGCAATAATACTGTTTCTATGGCATCTTACTGACCAAAATATTATAATGTGTGAGTTTCGTGTGATAGAATCCCGGCTATGAGACAAACCGAAGTGAAGAACGCAAGAGCCCGTTTTAACATCTGCAAGTACTTGCATGGAGACTGAAGGCTCAGCACGAGGGTCTTTTTATATTTCGCCTGTATATAAATACGAGCACCACTGTCGGGTTCAAATCCGAAAACCCACAATCTGCTACTGAAGTCACGGCCTTTTCAGTACGATGGCTTGCATAGGTTAGTGGTAGCGTGCAGGAAATTCATATTGTATTTACTCGCAGATATTCATCACTGTCGCAACATCTTCCCTATCCCCATTTTCATTTTCGTTCGTATGTAAATTCAGACCGCACAAAAAAGATGAAGCCTATTTCGTATAGCTTCACACTAAGCACTGAAGATCAAGATTACGCTGAAGAGATCTGTTGACCGCAGAGAAAGGAGCAATTAGTTTGATTGCTATCAAGTTTTTTGCATTAGGACACACACAAAAAATTGAAGCATATTTTCTGTAGCTTCACTCTAAGCATTGGAGATGAAGGTTGCGCTTAAGAGATTTGCTAATCGCATAGAAAGAAGCAATTGATTTGATTATTGTGAAATTTCTTGATAAGGAGCTCTCTCTACTTTTCCGCAGCACTCACTCAGTGCTGATATGGTTGTGTATTATTGCCAACTTTTTCTCTGAGTTTAAGAACAGCTAAAATGGGTATCCGGAACTAAGAATTTATCCTTGAAATGTTGAATACCATAGTAAACGCCTTTGTAGTTCACAATCAAGTAATCGCATCTGCGGTGAACGTGTGTGCTCCCCCACGATTGTATTCGCATTGCAGTTGTGCAAGGAAACAATCCGACCCCAACTTACTGTCAGATCGGTGTGCGTTATATAGACACGAACTGTAGAGAACGCATCAAATTCATTTTCTTCTACCTGGAAGTAAGCTCGAATCTGTTGGCAGAAAATGCCCCGTTAGGCCTACAAATGTTTGGGCTATGCCGAATTTCCGTCAAACTCTAGCATTGCTTGCAATAACACTTCATTCATTACTCAGAATATAGCAAAAAAGAAACTCACACAGGTTTCTTCGCATCCAGTACCATTCTGGCTGAAATATCGGGCCGATATTTATTCAAGGCTGGAATCTCAGAGATACCCTAAAGCGATCTGTCTGTTGGGAAAAAAAAAGAGCAGAGCGGCCAGATGTATCCTTGGGTTGACTGAGGCGAGCAATCAGTCGGATGACGTATATCTCGTAGATCTTACGCTTCCACGTGGTCCAGGCCTTCGATCGAATCGGAGAATCCTTGCGCCCTTTCAATTTGTTCCATGCCTCCTCACTTGCAGACGCCATCAAGGAAAAGCCTTCCGGGCTTTCACAGAGCGGAAATGCGTTTGTATAATGGATCGAGAGAAGACGTACTACTCTGGTGGACTGAGAAAAGATCCAAAATTCGTCGAACAAAACTCTGTTTCGCAACCGGTTCCCTGTCCTATGCAACCACGTTTTCATCTCATTTTTTATCTTGTCTCCACTCCTCCCCGAAATGATGTGTGCCGTCCTTTGCTGTAACTCAGCCCGAGACGGAAAGGACGCGGTCGCAGGGACAGAGACGTGACAGTCGGGTCGTTTTTACGTGACTGCTGACCAATGACTGGGCGCCCGGCGGAACGGTCTGCAGTGGTGGCCCGTCTTTACCAATCAAAGTAAGGAGTCAGTTTGATGGCAGCGGGGAGGACAACGGCGACACCGTTTGTTTTATTGAACTCTGGACTCCATAGCTCTGTTTATAGAAGATTTTTATCACGCTTTGATCAGACGGCCACAAGATGGTGTCTGTGCCTTCGCTTTCAGCGCCTGACAAAATGACGACTCTTTTGATCGTGTCCACTAAAATACTATTGTAGCAAGCCTTTCGTTTCTTCGTCTGGTTTTCTGATTTTGGTCTGATTTTTCGTATAGTAATGACTGGTTTATTTGGCTATTGCGTGCTTTGCAGTAAGATCTGTGGGCAGAACAAAAAATATACCGGAGAAGGTCAAGTAACCGTCCATTTGTAAGGCAACGGATATTTTTATAACTTATTCCACAACGCTGCAAGCACAACGCGTTGTAAGTGAAGACTTACTAGAAACAAAGAAGGCTTGCATTCTACCAATATATCAAATATCTGCTTCACATCTTTTACCATTCTCAACCTATCAATGTAATCTATATGCAATATATAATCAAATTCCTGAGAAAAGTTGGTGCTGGCATTTTCTTCATCCTCCGCATACGTGCAGAGCTCCCTTTTATTGCTGAACAATGAAATGACAGGTTTACTTTTCGAGTGGCACTGCCATCATGATAAGAAGTAAAAATCTGTCGACTCATTCGTCAAACAGCACCTACTACTGGTGTGCAGGAATAGCAGGTAGAGACGAATATTACTTTAGTTTAGCGAAAAGAACAATAATTAAGTATTCTAGAATTGCTCGAAAGCTGTACAGGATACTGAGCAAACGTCAAAGTGAAAGAGGACGTATTACATTGAGAAGGCGAGAGACACACGATGGATTCACTAAAATGCATCGGACTTATATGCGATTCCACTACAAGCTTCATATAGCAGAACAGGCCAAAGTACGAAAGCCAATCAGGGCATGTCGGTAAAAGCCAGCTGATCTCGGTTTGGTTTAGTTTATGGATGAATAACGTCTGAAAGCGGCTCAGACTACGGGAACGGCATAGTGATGCGCTTAATAAATTTCGACCACCTGGAGTCTTTTAACGTTGCACCGACATCGCACAGTACACGGGACTCTAAAATTTTGCCTCCATAGAAATTCAACCGTCGCACCAAGGATAGAACCAGCGTTTTTGAGGTCAGCAGCCGAGCGCCATAACCATTAAGGCACCGCGGTGGTGCAATCTATCTTGCTAAAGGCGAATACCATGCTGCAGCAGATGTATTCCATTAGGCATTTGCTAGAGATTTACAGTATGCAAATTCAAAACTTGTTGTATAACCGAACAATATATATTGTAGAGTTGATATTGAAATTTACACATTGTGCTCAACAATATTGCGTTGTATTGTTAAGTTGCCAGGAAAACGCAGCTCTTTTCATCCATACCTGGACTGCGTTCGTTCCCTTTCTTTTGGTTTCGAGAATGCAAATGCACCAAGTGGAAAGCTGCGTAGCACAATCCAGTTACAGTAATAGCAGCGTGTCTTCTCGGATCCCTGCGACCGTTCGGATGCCTGCTCGATATCTCTAAGACACAGAGAATTGATTGAAATGCGAAAGGGTAAAAAAGGCCTACCTAGGCTTTCCTTTTCACTTCGACTTTCGTCTAGCGTTTCGCGTCCTGCTGGTTCAACCAATAACTCTGAAGGAATTTGCATACATTTCTAGGCTACATGCACTGCAGAGAAGAAAACAGCATAATAGTACCATGTTTTAGAGAGCAGCTAGACCCACATGAACATTTTTTAAGCTGGTAAAATTATTGACTTTCATCAGCAACGCGATGACTAAAGGTGTTGAAAACTTGTATTGAAAGGAAAGAAAACAAAATCTGTAAAAGTTATGCTCTGGTTTCCACGGAATAATTTTGAACTCGGCAGAAAATTGCTGAACAGTTGCAAAAGGAGGAAATCAAAAGCTTGGCTAATTAAACGTCACCGATTAAGTGCTGAGCTGACCGAGGGCCTGAAGCCTTTCTGTTAACTTCATTAGCGCATGGACAGCTAAGTAAAACTGAGGACTAGTAATTTTGCTAGCAGCATCGTGCGCCAGTCGCACGATTACGGCCGGAGAAGCTGTTTTATTCCAAGCCGTAGAAAATGTGCGCTCAATAATTGTTACAAACTCAATTATTGATGTTTGTCTTGTGCTAGCGGACTCGTTGAAGTATCGCCTTGAACTTGCCGGCGAGCTAAGTTACTAGGGCATCCACAAAGGCTACTAATCATGTCCATGCGCTTTATCGGTAGCAATAAGCTAGGCTTGTTTGCAATATGGTGTGCAATACGTATTGGAGCTTCGCTTTTTATAACCCACGTTCACTTAGCCTAGCCGAGCAATAAAGCTCATTTACTACATCCAAAGATTTGCAATTCCTGGAATGTGCCAGGAGGGAGCGCTCTGACGCGGCATTCGTCTGTAATACTTTTTGCTCTATTTCCTTATACTCTATTATCGCATATAAGACAACTTGATTCATGCAATCCTTGCAAAATGAGAAAGAAGAAAGAAATGAAAGAAAGGCGCGAGTGTCATTCAATTGTGCTTGAAATGAGCTGAGCGTGTACTTTGCAGAAAATAGAGGGACGTGGCATAAAGAATGCAAGCTTTTTTTCTCTCTGAAAATCGGACAATTACTCCCTCACGATCCGTGTTCGCGGCACCCAAACAAAGTGGACGGAGAAGAAGAAGCAAAATAGAGAATTAAAGAAACCCCGCAAACGTACTCCAAACTGGAGGAAGTCTGCGCGACAGGAAAGCCAAAAACAACCGGAAACGGAAATGCCCCTCCCGCAAAACGGTAGGCGTGCTGGAGGAACGCCAAAGGGATGTTGGGTCGGGCTGCTTCCGAAGCCAGCTCCCGGAACCTTTGTGGAATCGTCCCGAAAGGGCTCTCACTCTGTTTTCTCGTTTTCCCCTTGAGTCTCTTTTTTTTATATATATTTCATTTTCGTTTCTATTGCATTTATTATTTATTTCGATTTTTAAATCAGTCGTCCCCTTCGGGGCCCACTTCACTCGGGCAACTTCGAAGCCGACTTCCTGGAAATGTGCAACGTCGAACGGTAAACAATTCGCGTACCGTCCCCTTTTTCTCTCCGGTCATTTTTGCAGACACAGAAGCTACTTAGTTGTTTTTGTCCTTTCTTTTTCCATTGTCCAAAAAGGACCTAAGCCATCAAAATCAAAGGAAAACCGCGCGAGCATAGAGACAGACGAGAAGGGAAGAACACACACCGTAGTGCACAAACCTTTTCGGCGCCATGAAAAGGCGAAGAGAAAAGAAAGCTCGCATATATAACCCCCGAAGAGGAAAGGAAACAGCAAATGACTCGCTGAAGCACGCTGTATTTTTGCATTCGTTGTCATTACGAAAGCTTAGTTTGGCACATAACAAAACGACTTTCACGCGTTGAAGAGGGTATTCTACGTCGTTTCCGTTTTTAATGCTATTATGTCTCTTCTTTTTAGTTACAACTGACATCTTTTTTGTCTTTCTTCCCCGATCGCTTGAAGGAGGGCAGAGGGACTTCGAGGAGCAGGGCGTTGTTGGATCAGACCAGAGATCCCCCGGGTATACCACCAGAGCTCT
This sequence comes from Amblyomma mixtum, assembly GCF_055824585.1. Taxonomy (NCBI): domain Eukaryota; kingdom Metazoa; phylum Arthropoda; class Arachnida; order Ixodida; family Ixodidae; genus Amblyomma; species Amblyomma mixtum. Next base: position 228,517,089 of record NC_143012.1, on the reverse strand, counting down.
GTCAGGCATTCATGCCGGCGAAATATCTCGTCCGTGACAATCCCGGGGGCGGAGGGCGAGGATAATGCCCAGAGACGTTAAAACTAAGCCAGTGTGCGCGGAATGAGTAGAGAGAGAGAAAGGAATTTTAATGAGGGAAAGGTGGAGAGGTCGGCCGGTGGTAACATGGCCCTGGCCTGCTTAAGGGAAATAAATAGCGCACAAGAGAAGACGGGACAAGCGAGGAGACACAGCGCTATTTATTTCCCTTAAGTATGTCATACCAACATGCCCAAGCCTCGTCTCTCCTGGCCTGCTACTCCACACAGGGGAAAGGGAACAGGAGGAAAAGGAAAGTGCGAATGAAGGCTGATGATGGCATAATACAATGAGTTTCTCGGGTGATGTCTACACACACACACACCACACACACCACACTGGCTGGCACTCGCATCGCGGTGAGTAGACGCACATAAAACTCATAAAACTGGTGTCAGCAATACAAACACCGACACATGTCATTAACCATGTAGGTTGTGCACAGGCGGTCACAGACGAGTATCCAGGCCTGTTTCACACAAAAAGGTGAGCAGGGCCTTTGTCACACGGCACCAATCAGAACGTCTCGTCCTGGCGCCCAGAAGAGTTTCCTCAGATAGAGGGCGAGAGTCCAGTCGTTTCACGGTCACCTCCAATGTTGTTCTTTCAGCAGTATAGTTCGGGCACTCGCAAAGAAGGTGTCCAATAGTCTCTGGAGTGTGGCACTGTGCGCAATTTGGGTTACTTTCGATGCCGATCTTGTGAAGATAGTGTTTGGTGTAGGCAACGCCAAGCCGTAGCCGGTGGAGTAAAGTCCCATGACGTCGCACCACCATAGATGGCAAATGTAATCGTGAGCCAGCGTCAAGCTTACAGACGCGGTCCTGTTGATGACTCGAATCATGCCAGTGCGACTGCATTGCCGCTTGCATTAAATGCGCCAACAAGGCTCCAATGTCTGATCTAGAAAAGGCTATCTCAATGAAAACACCATCACTATGTGCCATCCGAGCCTCGGCGTCAGCACGCTCGTTTCCCGCTATGCCGCAATGGCTCGGTATCCATTGAAACTTTATGATATGGCCGCAGTTGAAAGCTTCGGCTAACAAAACCACAATTTGTTGAACCAGCTGCTCGCATGCCCTTGGTTTTAGATAAGTTTGTACGACCTGCAATGCCGATCTCGAGTCGCAGAATATAGTCCATTGCTGCGCTGGCTGGTGACCAATATAAAGGACGGCTTCTCGTATGGCTGCCAATTCGGTTGCCGTAGAGGACGTTTTGTGCATGAGCCTGAAACGGTGACATGAGGCATTTCCTGGCACTATCACCGCTGCAGCTGAAGAAGTGGTCGTCACGGATCCGTCCACGAAAACATGCTGGGTGTTAGTATACATAGATGTAATGTGTGACAGCGCAAGCTGTTTCAGTCCGACTGTTGGAATGTGCGTCTTCTTTGTTATCCCTGGGATTGTTGTCCGTATAGATGGTTTTGGTACTGCCCAAAGTGGCACCTCCGCAATCTGGTGTGGCGCGTAGTTCGAAGGCACCGCATTGCGCTGCATCCTAAGGGCTCTGGAAAAGGCTGCATCTGGACGCGCCGCACTAATGTTGGTCAGGGGGTGATGACGATGCCTGGTCAGATGCCGCAAATGCACACGAAGTGGCTCCTGTTGAAAATAAATTCGTGCTGGGCAGGCTCGGGCCTCATAAAATGTGCCCCATGTAGATGTTTTACATGGCAAACCCAAGCATACTCTTAAAGCACGAGCCTGCGCGCTTTCAAGCACATGCAGGCCTGATAGTCTGACTCCCGAGAGAACGGGTGCACTGTATCTGAGAAGACCGACTACCAGCGCCTGGTACACATGTAGTAAAGATCGCTCAGAGGGACCCCAACATTTTCCTGCCATACACCGCACAATGCTTACAGAGCTGTCGAGCTTTTTCTTGAGCACAGAAATGTGCTTCGTCCAGGACAGGTCACGGTCTATCGTAACACCTAAGAATTTGTGATGTGTTACGTATGGAACAATTTGCCCGTCGATTGTGACCGGATACCACGTCATTAACTTGCGTGTGAAAGCCAATGCTACGCTTTTAGTTGGCGAAAGTTCAAGCCCCTGACGGCGCAAGTACGCAGACGTAATGGAAACCGAACGCTGCAATCTTGCTTGCACTTGGGGACGCGTGACACTTGATGTCCATATGCAAATATCGTCTGCGTAGGCGGATATCGAAACAGTCTTCGGCAGTTGTTTGAAAAGGCCAATGAGCACGAGATTGAATAACGTTGGACTAAGCACTCCTCCCTGAGGAACACCACAAGCAACATGATGATCTGCTGTGTCTCCTTCAAGAGTCTCCATGTAGACTGTCCGGTTTGTCAAATAGCTTGCAATCCAATTATGTAGACGTCCGCCTATGCCACATTCATCGAGTGCATTTAGTACTGCATCATGCTGAACATTATCGAATGCGCCCTTGATGTCGAGGAAAAGAGCAGCAGTCAACCTGTGACGGCGTTTTTCATGTTCTACCGTTGACACGAGATCAATTACACTGTCGATGGCAGACCGGCCTTTGCGGAAACCCGTCATTGTGGAAGGGTACAGTTCACGTTTTTCAAGGAACCATTCTAGACGGGTTAGCACCATACGCTCCATCGTCTTGCTAATACAACTTGCCAGAGCTACTGGTCTGTAGGATGCTAAGTCGAGTGGCGATTTCCCTGGTTTGAGCAAGGCCACAATGCGGCTTCTTTTCCACTGCTGTGGAACAGTGGCAGAGGCCCAAGAGTGGTTGAACAATGTTAAGAGGGCTTCCATTACCTGTGGGCCTAGATGACGAAGCGCATTGTATGTTATTCCATCAGGTCCTGGGGACGAAGGATGCGTACAAGCAGAAAGAGCCGCTTTCAGTTCTTGAATTGTGAAGGGGATGTCCAGTCGATCGTCCATCGTGGGGGGAGCACATCGATGCTGCCGAGGTGAAGAAGCGCTTCCGGCAATTCTCGAACAGAAATCCTCTGCCACCTCTAGTTCTTGCCGTCTTTCATAAAGTGCCAATGCACGGAAAGGGTGTTTCTGCTGGGGAAATGTCAGCAGTGCTCGAACGACGTGCCAGATTTTGGAGAGTGGTTTGCGGGGATCCAATCTGCTGCAAAATGACCGCCACCGTTGTTTGCCTAGGTTCTCCAAATAGCGCAGTATTTGCTTCTGGGCACGTCGAGAGGCCCGGAGATCCGAGACATCCTTTGTCCTCCGGTATTTTCTTTCTGCGCGCCGACGAATCGCCCGAAGCTGCGCGTAGATCACATCCACTGGAGCTGTGGAATTGGGCGCTGAGATGTTGCGCGTTGTATCTTGCATGGCCGAAATAATACGCTGTTCCACATCTGTTGGATCAGCGAGGTTACCACAGGTTTCTTCTAGAGCAATGCGGAAAGCACTCCAGTCGGTGCAACGTATTTTGGCATTTGGAAGACGGTGAAACCACCGTAGCTGCACATACGTTGGTATGTGGTCACTTCCATAAGTTTCAATATCAGCACACCACGTTGCGAACGATGAGAGGCGCCTGGATACAAATGCAAGGTCCAGGTAGCTGCTGTAGGTAGTCCCTCGTAGAAATGTCGGCGCGCCATCATTGAGCAAATCAAGACCTGCATTGTCCATGAACGTGGCAATATCCCGTCCTCGAACGTTCGTAATGGCACTTCCCCAGCCGTGGTGATGCGCATTGAAATCTCCTACTATTATATGGGGCTCCGAAACGCTGTCGAGTAGCGATTGTAGTCGTAGGGCATCAAAGCGACCCCTTGGTGGTATGTAGCCACCTATAATAGAGATTGTGCGCCCATTCAGAGTCACAGTGATTGCAACATACTCGTTGCTACTGCCCCCAGGAATTTGATGCCGAATGTAAGTGAGGTCACGACGGACGCATAGTAGTACCTTGCTCAAATGCCCAGCCGCTTCAGAGAGGAAACTTTCATAACCAGACAGTCGAAAAGGAGATGTGATATTAGGCTCACATATTACAAGCACTGGAAATCGGTACTTGAAAATCCTCTGCCTAAAATCTGCTAGGCGGCCCCTCAGACCTCGAGCATTCCATTGTAATACTGCCGATCGAGAGATTCTCTCCTGTAGTGAGGGTGCTGACGACGGTAGAGCCATAATTTTTGACTGCTATTAAAGGGTGGCAAGCACCGGTTCAATAGCGTCTAAAATTTGGACAGCAGCCTTAGCAATTGGCGTGTCCACTCCAGCAATTATCAGCCGTAAGGTGCCTATCAGCTGTTTCAGCATCGCCCTGATTTGATTATCTGTTGTAGACACATCCGGCGGACGCACAGGCGGACGTGTCACAGAGCTTACAGTACGCGATGGTAGAGGTGGCCACTCTGCGGAGTCCTCCTGGGTGGTTGACAGTCTTGGCTCTTGCGGAGCTGGAGGCGGTGGCTTCTGCGCGGCAGAGTGGTCTCGGTCCTCCTGATGTATTGACACGTCATTTACTGAGCTCAATTTCTTCTGCCGGTTTCGTGTCCTCCTCCTGGAGCGACGTACCGCGATTGCTTAAGGAAGAGCAGCAATTGCTCGCCGGCTCCAGGCTCCTTTGAGCTCTCTTGAAGCACGCAGGGGTACTCTACTTTTCCTCCGTCACAAAGTTTACTGGGACAGTTCAACTTTCGCTCAATTTTTACTTCGACTACGGAGGATCTGACGTCGCTGTTTTATCCTCTACATGGTTTCTATTTTGTGCACGTGCTTTAAACAAGCGCCGCAGAGATTGTACAGAACCATGAATAAAAGAGACTTTAGTTAGATACATTCTTGTCTAAGAAAACAAACAGCTAAAAAGGTTTTTGCACGGTAATGACATATCATGCCATATGATGCGCATAAGCTACTAAAATTTCACGCTTTGTTACGCAACCCCGGACGCTGATAAAATAGGTGGTGTTTATGAGAGATTGTAGGAGCTTATCGGTTGTAATATTAAAGCGATAGCGTTGAAGGCCGTGCTACCCAGAAAATACGATGCCGGTGCTAGCGAAAAATGACAAGTATGACTATGGTAGGTGATGCCCAGAGAGTAACTTCCCACCGGATAGTGAGCAAACTGCTCACCGTGGGAGATGGTACATCAGTGAATGATTGGTCGCTCGGAAAGAGTAACCTGGGCCGCACAAGGCCCATCGCTAGGAGCAAGTGCCATCGCAGGGTAGAGGCGCATCAAATAACCACTGCATGATTAGGACGCCCAGGGATCTATGAATGTAAAGTAGGAAAAGACCTCCTGTATATATGGGAATTAACCCATTACGCTTTCACGTCATACTCTTAATGCGAAGTTTAAGAGTTCACTGCAGTTTATTTATAAAGAAATATGTTTACGCAATTTGGTGTTTACATCTTTAGATTTAGCAAACATGAACTGCAGCTAGTTTATTATCTCACTTTAATTAACACATGTTCGGGTGAAGCAAACTTCGTCTGAAACTAAATCATACAGGAATTTATTTTTATGTTTGATTTGCGGTGGTCATCAATAAAAAATAATTTTGTAATAACTTTTTTTAACTAGAATGTAATTAATAAGACAGTAAAGAAAACCAAAAAGACGCCTCCATTGAGATAAGAAATCCATTACCATCATGAGTACATTGCGGTGCTCGACCAGGTCCAATGAATGTATTCGGGTTGCGCGTAAAGTAACACTAAGACGGTAACCTTACCCCTCACCCTAGCAGGCCGCCGCGTTGGCTCAGTGGTTATGGTGCTCGGCTGCTGACCCGAAAGACACGGGTTCGATCCCGGCCGTGGCGGTAGAATTTCGATGGAGGCATCATTTTAGAGGCTCGTGTACTGTGCGGTCTCTATGCACGTTAAAAAACACCAGGTGGTCGAAATTTCTGGAGGCCTTCACTAAAACGTCTCTCATAGCCTTATTTGATCTGGGACGTCCAACCCCCATGAACCTTTAACCTTACAGGTACTAGCTCACAATCATCCTTCCTTCCTCACTAATGCCTGCGCCCTATACCCGAAACCCCTTGCCTCTTCACTCCACACACTTACCCTCGACCCGATGGACCCTCCCCCGCGGGGCCTCGAGAACCTCAAAACCTGGGAGGACTGGGAGAGTCAACTGCGCTCGGAGGAGCGGGCCGTGCAGACTATCGCCACCGGCCGGGCTGCCAGTGTTACTGACCTTAGGAACATGAACACTTGAGGGCAGTGCGGTCGTGCGGGGACCCAGTGGCGTGCCCTGAATTCCTTTAATATAACAAAGTTTTTCTATCTCTCTCTCTTGTTCACTACCGCCAGCCTCGTCAAAGGCCGCGAACTCAAAACTTTGTTTCACCGCGAGTCTCACGTGGAACATGATCTAACGGTGGCTGAGGCGTCTGCGCGAGAATCTCCGATGATGCCTATGACATCTGGACTGCCAGAGCGGAGGCTCTCTTTAAACTGTTCAGCATCAAGATATGAAGGCTGAGCTTTAATGGTAAGTTTATGAGGAGATTGTTACGACACGCGTTAGACGAAAGGCAACGTTGAAAGCAAATAAAGCATATGGATGTTTTGATCCATTTTTATCTTTGTGAAAATGGTCAATTGGAAATTAGTAGTGGAATCACATTCACTCAATGAAATATAATTTTTGAAAGTAGAAGAAACATATACACATACAGATACAGCGAACACAATAAAATGTTGACGTTGCATGAAAACGCGCTGTCCTCAGTTACCGTGAGGTCAGGGATGGGCTCAAAAGACGTGCCTAGAAATTTAGTGACCACCATATCTGAATAAAAGTGGTTTGCTTCTGGTCATCGTAATTGACACGCTCATCAGTCAAGGGCGGAACCACTGCTGATAACGTGCTCAAGAGTGGTTGCAAGCACGGTGGGTTCCAATGTTATCACATCAGGCATTTTAACCGCCGCGGGTGGTGGTGGTGAAAACATTTTAATAAACAAAAGGATTGTTTGCAGACCAAAAATGGCCCTTTACATAGGTGGAGTGCTTAGTCCGGGACCTCGCTGGACGAGGCCGCTACTCGCGCCCGTTGGACTAGAGCCCTTTGAGACTTCAGCCCCGAGCAGTTGAGCAGGGCTGCCTCCCATGCCTCTCGGGAAGGGGAAGGATTGGGGGGAAGGGAAGGATTCTTTTGACAGGCCCAAACCATGTGGAAGGTATCGAATACTTCCCCACAGTGAGGGCAGCGCCCATCAATTTTGGGGTCGAAATGTTTCGCTATTGCAGGAGACAACAAAGTGTTGGTCTGCAAGCGCCTCAGATTTCGCTCATCAGCTTTACTCAGGCCCCTAGCAGGGACCGGGAAAAGCCGATGGCATTCGCAATAGTCATCCAGAATTTCTCTGAACCGCTGAAGCGGTTGCACAATCTCCGAGCCGGAAGAGCCTGGATGAGGTGCCCGGTAGGCAAGCGCTCGGGCAGCCGCGTCCGCAGCGTCATTACCTCTAACGCCCTGATGGCCCGGAGTTCAAACTATGCGTTTGGGTGAAGGGTCCGATTCCCTAACTGCGCGCTTTAATATACTGTAGGCTAAAGGGGAAATCTCGCCAGCCAGGTAGTGTTGACAGGCTCGACGCGAATCTGTCACGATTACCTTCGAATTCAAGTCCGAGGCGGCAAGCGCAATGGCTATTTCCTCGGCCTGTGCTGAATTTCGAGCTCGAAAGGAAAGCCCATTAACGCATTGATCCTGGTGAACTACTGCGGTCGTGGAGAATCCATTGGGCGACGGCCCTGCCACGTCAACGTAGTATACACCCTGTTTGGATCCGTGTTGGTGTTCGAGGGCCCGATCACGCGCCTCTCGTCTACCTTGGTGTGTATGTGTGTCCATGTTGCGCGGCAGTGGAGGGACCCAGAGCTTCTGACGCCATAGCTCCGGAATCGGACACGTCTCCTCTGAAGTGCACTCGTGTTGGGTGTGCAAGCGGTCTAGCAGGCGGCGCACGGATGCCGTCTGCGAGAGTCGCGTATATTGGTTCACGAGGTGGGCCTCCCGTTACTCCTGCTAGGAGTTGATTAGCCCCAACGCCGACAACTTAGCATTGGAGGTGGCCACTGGGAGGCCCAGTGCTCGCTTTGTAGCGTTTCTAACGATGGTGTCGATTCTTATTTCTTGTTGTTTCCTAGTGCGAAGGTAGGGAACGGAGTAGAGGATCCTGCTGGTCACGAAGGCATAGGCGAGCCGAAGCGCGTCCCTGCCTCGCAACCCGCCGCGCTTGTTAGAAACGCGATGGATCATGCGTCCGACCTGTTCGCCCACGGGCTTGAGTTTGGCAATAGTGGATTCCGGGCTGAGCCTGTTATGGATGAACAGACCTAGTATGCGGCGCTCCCCGACCTCTTTGATAGGACCTCCCGTCAGAGAGATTTGCAAACTCGTGTTGTCTTTAGGATTGGATCTGATGTGCAGAAATTCCAATTTTGCGGGAGCACATTGGAGACCACAGCCGATAGCGTAGCTATCGGTTATGGTGGCGGCCCGCTGAAGGCGGTCCTCCATTTCCCCAAGGCCCCCTTCGGTAGTCCAAATTGTTATGTCATCCGCGTAGAGTGCGTAATGAATGCCTTCTACCCGGGCCAATAAGTGGGGAAGCTGCATCATGGCAATGTTGAAAAGAAGTGGCGACAAGACCGCCCCTTGGAGTGTACCCCGTGTACCCATCGTGTATGGTCCGTATTCGTCGTCTTCAATTTTGAAGAAGGCCTCACGCTTCGAGAGCAAGTCTCTTACATATCTGAATGCCTTGCGGCCAGAATCGGTGATACTCAAGTTAGCCAAGATGCTGCCATGACGAACGTTGTCAAAGGCCGCCTTAAGATCGAGGGCAAGGATGGCCTTGTCGTTGTGGCGCATGGCAGTGGGCCGTATTATGTAGCGGTGTAACTGGAGGAGGACGTCCTGCGCAGACATATGCGGTCGGAACCCGAACATAGTGTCTGCAATGGGGCCCTTTGTTTCTATGTGTGGAGAGAGGCGATCCCTAGCCATCGTCTATATAAGCTTCCCACACAAGAGGTTAGTGAGATGGGCCTCACGTTGTCGGTATTCACTGGCTTGCCTGGCTTAGGGATGAAAGTGACCAAGGAGGTCTTTCATTCGGGAGGGAGTGGACGCCCGTCCCAAATCTGGTTAATGTACACTAGCAGGTGGAGGTAGGCCGAATCTGGGAGGTTGGCCAACAGATTTATTGTTATGCGATCTCGACCAGGAGCCGTACCTCGCCAAATTTTAGCTAAAGCCGTCTTAAGATTGTGTAACTCAAAAGGAGCATCAATGTCGGGATTCGGCTTTCCCGCGTACTCGTACTCGGGCCCAACTGGGTCCTCTATGCGGCAGAGATATCTGTCAGACAGGGTGTTCGCGAGTTGAGCCGTCGTACCTTGGTACCCGTGCAAAGCCCGCCGGAGCTGTCTTTGCGTCTCCCCTCTCGTTTGAGCGGGGTCGATGAGACTGCGAAAGTAGCGCCGTGTTCCTTTCGACCTCATCTGACGCGCTGCCGAATTACACTTCTCTATCTAGATTGAATCGGTGAGCTGGGCAGCATACGCCGCAGCCTCCTCCGTGAGGTCTACAATGCGAGCCTTAAGTTTGCGATTCAGCTTTTGCTTCTTCCACCGTTTGGTAAGACTCCGGCGAGCCTCCCACAAGTGCAGGAGGTGGTTGTCCACTGCAGGGATCTCTTCGGTGGTCTGAAGTGTCGTGACGTGTTGTCTTTGCATTGTGTCTAATTGGTTTGCCCACTCCGCATATCCACCGGAAAAAGCACGGGAGGTATCTCTTGTGTTCTAAACTTATGCCAATCGGTCAATTTAGCGTGGCCCCACTTTTTGCCAGCCGCCTTCGCCAGAAGAGTAAACCGGAGAAGGCAGTGATCGCTACCAAGAGTCTCTCCCAGGTTCTCCCAGGTAGCGTCTCTGGTGTTCGTAACGAGAGTCAGGTCAGGGCATGTGTCTCACGTAACCGAGTTGCCCACACATGTGGGACAACACGGATCCATGAGGAGTGTAAGACGAAGTGTGGAGAGGAGCTTCGCAAGCTTGCGTCCTCTGGCCTTCTCAAAGTGGTAGCCCCAGTGTTGGCTGGGAGCATTGAAGTCCCCAATGATCACGAGAGGTTCCATGTGAGCCGATTTGAGAGCGTGGTAGAAGATTTCGTTGAAGGTCACGCGCGGCTTATGCGGGGGGCAGTAAATGTTAAGGACATGGTATTGATGGGTCGCGGCTCTTAAGCGGCAGGACCTTGGCCATACTGTATTCCTGTTCAGTCTCTAGTTCGAGGTCTACTGGGACTGCGGTGTACGCCTTGTTCATCAGGATGCACGTTGTAGGACACCCTTGAAACGAGCTATAAGCTGTGAATTTAGCATATGCGCCGGGTTCCTGAAGAGCTAGGAGCGCCGGTGCGGTACCGAGAAACTGCAGGTAGAGCTGGAAATGCGACCGTTTCTTCCAGCTCCGTAGACCCCTGCAGTTCCACTGTATGATCTCGAATTGCTCCGCATTGTTGTTGGCTTTCCGCTGTGGTCGGCTAGCCATCGGGGGCTTGTTGTCTGTGGTGTTAGTCTGCTAAACCTAAGGTGGCGGGATCGAATCGCCGCCACCGGGCCGCATTTTGATTGCAGCGAAATGCAAAAACGCCTGCGTGCTGCGCGATGCCGATGCATGTTAACGAACCCTAAGTGGCTGAAAACTATACAGAGTATGCCACTACAGCGCATTTGCTGTACCATCTGTATATTTCGGACCTTAAGCTCCGCATACCACCATAAGCCATTTCCATTTGTCAATGGTAATATTAAAGTTTAAATTAAAAATGACGGTCTCAGCGGGCCGGTTGCCTGGGTACAGGGTTGTAACTGGTGAGGAGATTAGGAAATCAGAATCTGGCTTAGTTTCTATCTTAAAGCCCCAACGTGGCCATTGGAAGAACTTCGCAATGAAGCGTAGCTTTTGTGCATGGGGGAAAAATACTTTTTAAGCCAACATTTTCAACCGCTGAGCTGTGTTCTTTCTGCAAGCAGTAATTGTTATAATAGGAGTTCCTTCCTATCAAACTAGCCTCTCTTCCCCTCCACATTTATATTCCCCCATCTTTTTCGCGCCTTGCGCTGGAGGAATCCATAAATTCTCTAGGTTAACCATCCTACCTTTCGTACATTCCAATCCCCCCTACCCTCACCATAGTAGTGGCTTGCTATCTTCTCTGCATGCGTTGCACCCTCGCTCATGGCAGGAATATGAAAAGCGATCGTTAGTAGTACGCAAAGCTGTGATTTTCAATGTATGCCACCTTTGTCACTGAACAAAATGAAAGGAAATGAGCTCAATTAGACCAATATATCAGAAAGCATCGACGAAATGAGAAGATGTCATGTCGACATCCACTTCACGAAGCTGTAAAAGAAGACTCTTGGACAAAAATCTGCTCGCAAGCTAAAAGTTTTTATTTCTTATAGCATTAATTCTGCTTCATTCAACATAAACTGCAAAGCTAAGAACGAAGAGCCCCTTGGCTGCTGGTACAATCTGATGCGAAAGTAGCAGATGCAAGAAATGCCTCCATTTTACTCGGTTTAAAAGCAGCCAGCTTAGCTCTTCGGCCCCGTTCTTCGGTGGCTTTCCAATGGAGTGTTAAAGAAGCAACAGAGTTCAGTCAATGCTCAGTGACAGGTACCTTGAAGTATTCCTCAGGAGGATTGTAGCATGATCAAAAAGCGGAGCAACATCACAAGCAATGCAAAGAAGCAAGCTCACAGAACTAGCAAGATACCCCTAAGCGGAAGAGGCAAAAACTTAGAAAATGAAAAAAAAAGCTTTGTAAATCAAGCTGGATGCACGAGGAAAGAGCATGAAAGACAAAAAGAAAAGCACGACGTTGCACATAAGCTGTCCCTGACAGTTCGTTTTTCAGAGAGAAACGCGCACGTCTCGGTGCTAGGCGCCGGAGGAGAACGCTGTGCACTGCAAGAAACCATCATGATTCGGAGCTCCGAAGTCACAGTCTGCATTTTTATAGGGCTTGTAAGAAGAACAGGACGACTCTGGAGTGGCGCACTTCGTCGTCATCGCTGGTGGTTCGGGCGCGAGTCTTGTTCTGGAGCTGCTTTCTTGGGCTGGTTCTGCGGTCTTGCTACGACCCGACCGCTGCGTTCGTTGGTCGCCGTGACCCACAAATAAATCCACTGTTCACTTAGTGGAGGGTGCAACGATCCTAACCCTCGACGTCGGCCTGGAACTAAACAAGCCAGCAGCTCCCGACCCTGCTTCCTGCTTCCTGCGACCTGCTTCCACCTGTCAAATGTTCTGGCCCGTTACGTCAACGCGACCCTGCTATCTTTAGTGGCAGCTGCGACCAAGATGTGGAGGATTGGATGTCAGCCTATGAACGGGTGAGCCGGCATAACAAGTGGGACGACGCTCTGAAACTTAACAACTTCAGAGCGTATTTTATCTTACTGACGTTGCCAACCTCTGGTATCGGAACCATGAGTCGGACATCACCGCCTGGTCCGCGTTCAAAACTACGTTTGCCAAAGTGTTCGGCCGCCCTGCCGTTCGCAAACTTCGCGCTGAACAATGTGGCCGTTCGCGAGCGCACAGGACAGGTGCAAGCTTCACCAGTTACATCGAGGACATCGTCCTTTTCTTTTTATAAATAAATTCTGTTCTCATGATCACTTTCGAATTATCGGTGTTGGCTACCGACTGCAGTAATAATGCCCCGAAATTTAATGAACCCAAATAACCGACACCAATCACTGACTTCGAGAGCAAGCATCGCATCAACTGTGTTCTTTTTTTTTTCGCATAAACTTCCTATTTGTTCAGGTAAGGGCAAGTGGCGGGAGCAACGCTCCGTGTGTCCGTTTTCTATGAAAACATTGTGGTATTTATATCTGCAGCTCACATGGGGAGGCAGCCATAGGAAGGGTAGGCATGAAGATAGTAGGTGGATGAAAAAGGAGTACACGAGAATGAGGTGGCCGCAGCCAACACAGGACAGGGTTAAGTGGAGAGATATAGATGCGGCTTCTCTCCTTCAGTGGGTGTAGTCTTATTGAGTGTGATAATGACGATGAGATGACCGTAATCCATTTTAGACTTGTTTTGAACAAAGCCTATGCTAGAGCCCCCGACTGCAAAACATTTCATTTGAGTGATAAATTTCGCAGCGGTGCCCGTGTTTTTAAACTGAGTGCGGGCAGCAATGACCGCAGTATATAAAGCGGATCCTTACGATATTAAAAAAATAAGTTTTGGGCAAAGCAGATTTAAATCACAAATTTTTAGGCTATCTTCAAGAGTGCATTTGATCCACGCAACCAGGCAGAGAGCAAACGCATTAAGGCAGCGTTCCATATATGTTGCTGTGCGAAGTTGAAGAATCTTGTCGCCAAGCATATGAAAAGAGCTATCCAAAACTTTTGGAGAGAGTTAAGCAATCAACCGCGGGTATTCAACACACGCGCAACAAAAAGGATGCATAGATAAGAAACACTGAGAACAGTAAACCACTTTCAGAATATCGCCCTTTCCAAGGACGAATAAGCGTGAGTGTTACCTGCACTCTTTTCCCTCCTTCCTGCATCCACTCTGACGAGCCTCGAATGCAAGCCCTCCATAGGTCAAGGCGTCACAAAACGCATTACGGTGAACAGCCAGTGCTCTGAGGACCTGGACACCACTTTACTATTTTTTGGTGGAAATAATTAAAGGTAGTTTTTTTAGGTAGTTTTTGGTTTTCGCGGTTTACACCAGTAGGTGCTTACCATACAGGAAACCGAACACAAATCACTGCTTCTAAAGAAAAGGACCGCAGCAGCCAGAGACTTGTACTAAGCAGTTTCTGGCTCTTTTATCGAGCGCGCGGAATCTAGGCGAGTGGGGCCATGTGATTGCTGATCTTTTGGCTCATTTTTGTATTAACACTCATCGTAGAGTAAAATGCGCGAAAAAAGCAATGCCCACAGTCATGCGCAAGACAAAAACAGGGAGCTGGCGCAGCTTTTAAAAGGGTAACGTCGTGCATTTGTTCCGGGCGCAGTGGTTACACCGGTGCGCAGCGAGCGATAAGCCCATGCATAAATCTCGCCACTCGCGTACCTCGCAGCCGCACTGCTTTCGTTAGCGCCGGATTAATAACCATTGAGCGCATTGCCTCTGTACTTACCATGCAGTCGCCGGAACCATCGTTGCGGCACTCGGAAATAATTCAGACGACGGGGACCCCAGGCTCACGTTGCGCAACTTCTTCCTTTGGGACGGGCGAGAAGCACCGTGGCGCGTAGCATGGCTGGGCCTGCATATGCAAGGTCTTATTGAGAATCCATCATGTCTGCAGCAAAGAGGACATGAAGGTAGCTCAGGAGGAAGAGGGAATGACACCTCAGCAGTCGTGATATATTAGAGTGGACTGTCAGGAGGCTTTTAGTGCTCGGAGGAAGTAAGGACAACGGAGCTATGTTTCTTTAAAGGAGGACCCTGGTACAGGAATTGAATGTGGAAAACATAGCAAGCAAGAGAACTAAACCCAAAGAAGCCTTCTTGTTTTGGAAAAGAACATTCCAAAAGAAGGAAAGAATGTGAGCTATGATATGAGCGGAGGTTCAAGGTAAGTATGCGCATATGATTACGGAAAAAGACAGGGTCTGAGAAGGACCGTCAGGGCTGTGCACTTTTTCTTTTTCGGCGTGCAGAAACCGCTCGTAGAAGAGAATAATGCGTGTGGAAACTGCATTTAATGCACATGTGCATCGCCAATCTTGGAAGGCAAAACTTTCCGGGATCTTGTCGCGGTGGATGTTTACGCAACGTTGTTCAATTTTGGAAGGTGGCATTTATAGCAAGTAGGGTAAACAATGAATGCTGAACTATGAAAATCCGGAAATCTCCGAAATACTGAAGTGTCTTCCTAACATAGTCGAAAGTAACGAAAAAGTGTGCATGCCCGTCAAAGACATCCTTGCGAACTCCCTGCTTGTAGGTTTTGACTATGGTATTCCTTCAGGAGAAGAGAGCGAAAAGTGAATGAACAAAAATCCTGTTTTTAATACGGCATATTATTGAATACGACAAAAATCATCGTGATTGAACAGCTACTAGGAGGGCTCAGGGGGCATTTTGTTTTATTTTTCTGCACAAGTTTCTTCGTTCGAATTGATCAATACAAAGAGGCTTTCAGAATATCTGGACAAAAACGAAAAGAGATGATGATGATGAGGGTGGGTTTTAAATGCGCGAAGGCATCTGAGGCTAAAGAGCGCCGAACACAAAACCGGAGAAAAGAGACAGTGAGGAGAATGGAAGACAGCAATATTAACCAGAGGGTGGTTCCGGTTGACTATAGGACACTGGGTAATGCAAATAAGTGATGTGAAGTGGAACAGAGGAAGGATAGAGAAGAAAGGAAGGAAGATATTCGTTAAGGATGTACTTTGAACACAAGGCAGTCTTAACGAATTCGTTTGTTCCAGAATGTTGAAGTAAACATAGGCTAAGCTTCTTTGTGCAGATTCTTGCACATTTCATCAGTGCTGCTACCGCCTTTATCAGAATTCTGTAGCAGCTCCTATTTCAGATGTAGCGCTTCTTTCATGGCAGAACAGGATGACTCGGCGGGACCGAAGGGTTGAAAGCAATACTAGGTGAAACGAAGAAAATGGCGGCTTCCTGGGGGTCTGAATGGCGACAGCATTGGATATCCGAGCGAAGAGAGACACACTGGATGTGCAGAAAACCGCAGTGAAGTGCGTAAGGGCAAGAAAAAACACCGCCGCGTAAAGGCAGAAAAGTGACGGCTCGCAGTAAAGCAGAAAAACGTTAAGGGCGGAAGACTCCGCCAGAGAATGAAATGTCGAAGTATGTCAGTGGAAAAATATCGGCGCTAGTTCTCCAGAGAGCCGCCGGAATTACGAGAACGCCGACAATGGCCACGCCTTGCTTCATGTAACGAAGGCTGATGCTTGGTGATCGTGGTGTTTTACTAGCAGGATTCACGCATATCACAATGGCGCCTAGAGAGTGTAAAAAGGGGACCAAGGGAAGGCATATAGGGACAGAGACGTTGCAGGTAGACTGTGAAGGCTAAAAGTGAGACTGGATATAACTAAATGTTTGGAGTGTATATATAGCAACAGACATGTCTAGTCTGTGCAACAAGAAAATTTTTGCTGACGCTACCCAGCTAGTATTTCGCTGAGTATTTTCACAGTTGACGAGTTGAAACGGCAGTTTCAACTCGTCAACTGTGAACATACCTGCGCTATCCTCTCAGTAATCAGAAAAATGAAAAACAGAATCAGAAAAATGAAAAACAGGGCTAAAATATTCTGAAATTAAGTTTTCGAGCCACACGAGCCGCCAATGAATTCGATTGAGCCGGTCGGTGCGCGTCAGTAGTAAATGTGCACTCTAGGTTTCTGATTACACCAAGTGGCTGTAGCCACATGACGTGTCAGCTTGAACCGATTAACAGATGGAGCAGTTTTGGTATGCGTGAACAAAAAAAGGAGAAATACGGGGAACTACCAGTGAAAGACGCAATCTGAGTCCATGAGGCAAATTTTCTCGTCAACTGCTCCAAGACATTTATATCTCCTCATAATCTGGCACATTAGTATTGTGAGACGGGAAACATAGCGCAGGATGCAGCCAGCTTTAATGGCACCCGCAAATATGGCGACCAACCCTTCGAAGAAGAAGATGAGCGATGATGATGGATATGTACAGATAAAGACGAAGGTCGCATGTTGTGCTTACACTTCCTCCCCTCGCGGACGAAAGCGACCGGCCCGGGCGCAGGTTATAGCACAGTAGGACGACGGGCGAAGGGTTATAGGCGGGAAACATGAACAATCTCAGCGCCTCGAGATTGTTCCAAAAACTGTGGGCAAGAAATAACCGGCTGAAGATTAAATTTAAGAACTTTTATGCGTAGCATATTGCAGTCTCTCAGTTCCGCCCTTGGGCGCGGCCGGGCAGCCACCAAACCACGTGACGTGACGTCACGTGGTTTGGTGATGTCACGTCACGTGGTAACGTGGCGTCACCAAACCACGTGAAAAAAAATGAAAAAAAGGGGGAAAAAAGAAAAAAAAAGAATGAAAAGAACGGCTGAGCATGGTGGCGGTTGCCACCGCCCCGTTTCAAAGGGGGCGCTCCTATCCATCCGCATACGTCACGGAGGAAAAGCTGCTGAGAAAATTGGGTGCCGCCAAGCAATACCTCGCGCAAAAAGACCGCGCAATATGCAACGCATTCTCGGCTTAACCAAGCTAAGCCTGGGCATATTTTTTTTTCATTAGAAAAGCATTCCGTGCAGCCGGTTAAAGTAATGACGCACCTGTTATTGGAACAATACAGAATGATACGAGACAACCCACAGAAAAATATGCAATCCTTAATGCAGCGCACTGAACAGACCCGGATATATTTCAACAACTTATACACGAATGGCTTGGTACCTCGAATAGTGTGACAAAATTTCAAAAGCCCCACCAGCGTGCTCTCTTGTATAGCGCATATCTGCTGATTTGCTGTTCTTTCTTTTCGTCGCTCTTTCGCTAAAAAGTTATCCCATTGACATTTAGCTTGAGTTCAAGCGCTTGGCAGGTTAGATATGCGGGCTAGTTGGTGAAGCATGCTTCTCAAAACAGCGCAGAAGACACGGACGCAGATACAGAGAAGGCAAAAGCCCTTCTTCGGCCGAGGCAGCAGTGGAGCCCCAGGGCTCTGTGGCAGCATGTCGACTCCAGCGATCTCGCCATGTCATACCTTTGCGGAGCGCTAGGGCAGTTGCTGTACTTCTTCGGCAAACAAGCCGGTAGACTCTTTTGTAGTTCATTGTCATGGACGTGCCCATTTTCCTTTTTAGACTTTTTTGACTTCCATATTAGATGCGTTTTTTTATGAAAGAGTGCCTCCGCTGACGAAGAAATGACTCCTGTATAGTGCATATAGACAAACACGACAGGACCAGCGCTTGTCGTGTTTGTCTGTCTTTTGTCCACGTTTTTTTGCGCTGTTTTCCTCCTGAATCATGAACCAACCAGCCCAAACTAGAGTTCTTCTTAGGATGAATATGGCATGCAGATCGCTTCTTGTTTAAACGAAGTGAATGGAAGCAGCACAGACTAAATTTCCACGCACATTGATATTCTGGCTCACAAGCTCCTCTGCTTACTGGGAGTTTTCGGCAATTTACTGACGCTGGATACGCATCTACTTTCGTGTGCGGCTGGCGTGCTTTCGTGACGAATCTTCCCAACCTCGAACGTGAGGTAAAATATCTAAGCATTTGGGGAGAAGAACAACACACGTTCACTTTAATATTTTGGAATGGACTGTTACTAGAATAGATAATTTTTTCCAAAAACGATATCATGACCATTCTTTAAAAAAGAGAAAGGACCATTCTTTAAAAAAGAGAAAGGGCTTCGTTCTTGCATTCTTTGCATATAAGTTTTTTTTCTTTGCTTTTTAACCGAATGACATATGAACAAAATAATTCCCACATTCATGTCGAGGCTGTCAAGTTTTAGATTTATCTTAAACTTTGTTCAACGTATTTTACTAACTTCTCTGTCTCCAGTGCAGTTCCAGTTATATAGATGGATCTTTTTAAAGTTTTACTTAAGTGTATTTACTTGGTGACAGCTACGTAGAACCACATTAACAGGGATGGGACGAGATGTACTTAGTGTTAGCAATCGAAAACTTTTTACGTTGCTGTTCACGTAGCACGAGGGGGTCCTCTTATCCAGCTGGGGTCTGCCGTTGTGCCTCCTTCTTGCGTGGTACTGCGTCGCGTGAGGTATCGAGGTCACTTGCAAAAAAGAAGTGATAATTGCTAGTAAATCATAAAAGATTCCGGCTTCGTGTTGTATCACGATTATATCCCTACTGTGAATTAAGAAAGTTGAATTCGCCGAATGGAAGAGACGTTTCGTGGTTGTTGAAATGTGAGACTAGCGTGTCGAGTGCGGGGGGGGAAAGGTACCTTGGTTTGCCTGGTGTCCAGTGCGCGGTCAGCACATGCGTGAGTACAGTTCTAAAGATCGTAGTGGTGAAGACTTGCTCCTATGAGGAGGATCCCCGTGGGACGTATCGCTTTGTGCCCTGAAATGACTTTTCAAGATGTGTTTGGCGAGCATATTAGAAGTGGTATTTTTAAGGCTACCGCTGCGTCGTTGCGTTACACTTGCTTCGTCAGCTTCGTCTTCTATCTTCTTCGTCTCCTTCGTCGGCGCTAGCCGCTGGGGCAGCAAACCACAACTCTCTTTCTTACACTTGTTTCAGTGTAAAGGTCTAACCCCTTAATGAAAATTCCAATTGCGTTTCCAAGAGGAGAATGACCTCGGGCCGCTTGTTAGTGGCAAGGTGTAAAGCAGGAAATTACTTCAAAGTTGCAGTTGCGCTGTCATGTCAATAACATGACATACATTTATTCCACGTGAGAGAAAAATGTTCATGGTGCATGAGCTTCTTGTTGGTGCGAGGTACGTTTATGCACGCAATTCGCTTCTTCCAGAGCAAAGATGCGAGCTGAGTAGGTTCCTCTAATGGTTCAGAGAAAGGGTGGGAAGCATTTTCTTGCTTGCAAGACAAGAACTAGGGCTCATAACATGAGTGGTTTCCGTACTTGTTCTAATAGCTGGGGCAATACCTGCGAGAGAATTTGCTAATTGCCTGTTTCCAGCTAATTACCTGCTTATCCCGTGGGTTTGAATGTACATACCTCTAAGGCTGTCTGCTGTTATGTTGCTTGCTAGAAGTAGGAAGTTAAAGGTTCAAGGATGGGTGCTCATTTGGCTCTGCCACTCATCTCTCTATGTGCACGTGTAGTATACACACTGCGGGGCACAGGTGGAGGTACTAGGCGGTAACGGCAAGATTGCCGTTGTGGACGTTTCGAAGGGTCATTAGCGCAAAAGCAGTAGAAGAACGAGGCTTCTGCATACATACATTGCGCGGTCGGTTGCGTTGTCGCTGGCTGAGTTTCTGCTTCTGCTGACTTGTAGTTGCTTGGTGACCACGTCTGCAGCTCCAGCGGCGGGAATCCTCCCAGGATGCTCAGCGACTAGATGTGGGAAGCGCTAACGGCCGTGCAGTGGTATCAGAGCAGGGTGCCAGTTTGGAATCCTTAACATGATTTGAACAGGCTCAAGATTTGTCACGAAGTAGCTTCTATGGTGGCTTAACACTCTGGGCTAGACAGCTATGCCGTTCGCGGAATATTCGCCGTCACAATAGTGGCAGCACACCTCGCTGCTGTAGAATGTGTCGGCACAGTTTTGTGACCAGAAAACGTTTTTCCACAAATAGTGCAGAGAACAAATTCGCTTCAGGTGGGGAAAACGTCCATGACATGATGCAGGTTAAAGCCAATGTACTCAATGTCTGCACCTGGAGAGAGAAGGGTTGATGCGGATGACCACAGAGGAACAATAGCTTGACCTGAATGCTTGCGGGAAGAGAGAGATAAGTTTAACTTTAAGAAGCGCAAAGAGGTCGGCTCCAAAGATAGGTATGCAGCCTTCTACTCTGCACTGGGGAAGAGGAAGAGAACAATAAAAATGGTCGTGATGGGCGTCTAGGCTTGTGCAGACATACATTGGGGGGGTTAGTTACGATTTGGTTGGCTGAATCTCTACTTCTGCTGAATTGCCGCTGCCGCTGCCGCTGCCGCTTGGTGCCGCTGGGTATCTACCGTTGATACACTCGGTACAAGCTCTTCCCTAGTCTGGCGCTCGGCTTCTCTAGGGTGAAATGCTTAGGAAATGGGCTTTGATCCCAGCTTGCGAAGAAGAAAATTACTTTGTGCCATGGCGCTCTATGACCCCAGATGCCCATAAAATTGTAATCATCATCATCATCTCTAGATGGAAACAGTTTCTCTCTAGCGTCTGCTCATTTCTAATTTCGTCGGAGCTCTAACTCCGCTCCAGTCTAGCTCCTTATTTCAAGGTCCGCAATGGATGGAAAAACAGTTTATTTATTAACGTCTTCAGTATGGTTTCTGTTAATCCTTAGAGAGCAACGTTTATGGAAGTTTGTCTTTGCGTTTGCTTTGCGTAGCCTTTTCGTTTTGCTCAAAATTTCTTTTCGTCGCGTTTATAAAGTGCATCCCGCTTCAATACACATCGGGATGCAGCCACCCCTGACGCCTCAAGGCTGCAGCCGGCGCTTGTAGATATGCTCAATGTTTTACAGACTACACGGTGTTAGCTGTTGGGAATGTTGATCGCCAAGAGACCATCAAAGTGCCGACGGCGCAATGCTTTTCCGGCACTACCTACATTAATAAAGGGGTTCAGAAGGTGCATTATGCAAACAAGACGGCCAATAACTGTTAAAGTAGGTTAATTAGCTAAAGCATGCCCGTTATGTCTTCAGGCTCAGTAATGAACGCCGGTTTGGGGTATGCAAATTTTTGTTATCATGAAGGCATCCCGCTCGTTCTAAAGTATGCAGAAGAGTAACGACGCGCTAAAAACCTAAAGGGTCTTAAAGGACAAACCATTTGCGTCTTAGGGTTTTAAATTATTTGAGGCCAGGGCCTGCAGTTGATATCATTTTAGTACGTCGTTAAAAGTGTAATTGCTCACTTGTAGCGCGGACCCCGCGGCGATGCAGACAGATCTAATAAAGTTTTATAGCCGTGAGGTTCCTAGCCCACAACTTGTCCCCCGTTTCAATAATTCTTTTTTCGTTTGACTGGGGCGAGCTTGTACATGAAACTTGGACGGAATTCTGCCCTTGCGGACACAACTGAGGTCAACCGAAAATATTTAAAAGAGAGCGAAGCGTGACTTCTCCTTCTAAATGTACATACCTACAAAATAGTGCAAATGTAGTGATTTTATTCTGCTCAGATATCCACGCGACTAAGCATCAGATTCGGTTTAAATAAATGAAGATGTAATAAATGCTAACCTTCAGCTTCAATAAAACTTGATTGAGAAGTATGCAAGTACCAGTAAAAAAAAAAAAGATATGAGTGAAACGACTTCTAGTTGCGAAAACGCCCTGGCGTGTCACCTCATGGAGCTTGTTATGCGTGGCTTCTTGTCCAGTATGTATTAAGTAACGAGCTCACTCAGTAGCTCTGACCGCTGTTTAAATCAGGGAAAATACATTTCAAGACAATTCTTGATTTTTTGTTAAGGCTATATTGCTTTCTTATTGAATGAATCGAAATTCCGTGGAAGAGTAAAGCTTTCAAATGCCGTCATTACGCATTCCACTCAATGTACGAGGTGCTTCAAATTAATTACACCAAGCTTGTAAAAGGAGACGGAGTGTCTTAACGCACTGAAACCGATCGAGGGTCGTTGAGAGTCGCGTTGTCTAGCGTGCGGAATTTTTGTTCTCCAAGCCTTAATGTGTATTATAGATTGGTAAACATACTTTTTCAATATTGTCTTCCGAAACAAAGTTTCAACGCAGAAGTTGTCAACCGCCTAGAAAAACAACTAGCAGCGCTGTTGCCAGCAGGGTATGGATTGCGTAGCTTTATTGATTGGCCTTCAATGAAACCTATCATGTGAGCAGCAGCCAGCTGACATGTCTTCCACAATGCGTATTGAAAGCCTCATCAGAAAATCGCTCAAGAACAAAAAAAAAAACATTTTCTTGTCTGAGGCGCGTCACAGGACAGTAAAGTGGCGCTGCTATCAAGTGCGAGCAATTTTTTTTTTACTGTATGAGTAATAGTTTAAGGGTGCAAACGGGAGCTGAATGCAAACATAAAAGTGAGTTGCTTCTCATGACGATCTAAAAGTTTTCCATTGAAAATTTGTGCCTAAAGCTAATGACTAAAAAGTTAACCAATTGTTCTCACTAATTAAGAAATTCGGAGAACGAAAAAATTCTCCAGACAAGGCCAGGCGACTTCTTGGAGATCTCAGTTGGTTTCGTGGGGTTAGGGCACTCCGTGTCTTCTAAAAACTTGGTCACGTTTAGCTCATAGACTTGATATATTTTCTTCAGGGACTCGGGGTTGCATTCCCGCCTATAATCTTTATGTTTTCAGTGCGCGCCCTCTGTCCCTGTGACATAGTGGTCGATGGACACTTGACAGACTCATTTCTTTGCCGCTCTTTTTCCTTTTTTCCTTTTTGTTCCCCTCCCCAAGTGTAGGCTAGCCAACTGGGCATCGCCTGATTAACCTCCCTGCCTTTCCGTCCTTTTCTCTCTCTCTCTCTCTCTCTCTTCATGGTCAATACATTGAAATAGTGTAGATGGCATGATATTTATGATGAATGCGTTTCGTCCCACGACTAGCCGTTATAGGAAACGTTTGCTACTTGGACGCTCAAAACAAGACTAAGTATAAGCGTAAGTATCAGCATAAGTATAAGCGTAGTATAAGTGCAAGCGTTACAGTTACAATGCTTAATAAAATTGATAAAATACTGAGTTTTATTTATTTATTTATTTATTTAACAATACTGTCAATCCTCGTGTGAGGGTCCTTACAGAGAGGGTATAAAAATTTCATAGAAAAATAGCACTATTCACAAGCATTGAATACATCAGCATGGCACGGTACATCATTCAGTCAAGCATCAAATGGCACTTTCAAGCAGGTGGTTATCCAGAGATCGTTCGAATGCATGCACATCACTCTGTTCCACAACACTCATTGGGAAATCATTCCACATTTCAACTGCATGAGGGAAGAAGGAATGTTTGAAAGTTTCACTACGGGCGTTGTAAGGCTGAATTATCCGACCATGATTTGTTCTAGAACTGCGTTTGCCTGGTGCTTGTATGTATGTTTCCTTCTGAATATTTATCTGTCCTTGGAGCATCTGGAACAATAACTTCAGCCGATTTTTTTGTCGTCGTGTTTCTAATAAATCCAGGTTACAGGAAGAGAGTATATCCGCAACTGAGTCTGTCCTTCGATATCGGCAGCAAATAAAGCGTACTGCGTACCTCTGAACTCTTTCTAATTGTTTCTTTAAATAATTCTGTTTAGGACTCCATACTACTGACGCATACTCAAGGACTGGCCTCACAAAAGGTTTATATGCAATTAGTCTTACATCCCGTGTAGCATGCTCCAATTTTTTTCTCAGAAAATATAACTTCTGGTATGCTTTAAAACAAACCTCTTCTATATGTGTGCCCCAATTTAAGTTTTGTGTTATTGTCATTCCTAGGTACTTAAACTGAGTTACATTTACCAAACATTTGTCACCAATGACATATGGGAACAAAAGAACAGACTTCTTCGTTGTAATGTGCGTGTATGTTGATTTCGAATAATTTATTTCCATGTTCCATTTTAATCAGTAAAATAATGCTGTGACCTCGAAAATAGTTTGGACACTAGTAGAAGTTGGCTGTGGGCATGGATTTCGCAGAAGTGTATTTGCAGCACGCGCTTAAACAGCTGCATTTTCTTTTTTTTTTCCTGGTGCTCAAATACAAAAAGGTCCACATCAACTAAGACAAATTTGGCTTGAAATCTCTTCCTATTTTCTAAGCCCAAGTTGGGACATAGCACCATACTTTTAAAAATCTGTGCATATTGACTACTCACCACTAAGAATTGCTGGTAATTCCTTCGGAGTGGGTTTAGGAATGACCACGAAGTTTGAGGGAGATGAGTGTACGATTGTGGGTGTCCTTGAGCTTTGCTGTAACAGCTGAGTCAAAAATTTGTTGATGCTTGCTCCCTGTAGAATGTGTATAGAAGGAGTTTCCTTCTCGATTTGGCGGTTCTGATAGTGAAATGTTAAGCGCTCAAGTGAAAGTTCCGCACAGGGTAGTTTAACAAGAAATATATTACCACGGCCTTTATCTGTAAAGGATTGAATTTGCTTTAGGATTGAAATTCGCTTAACTTCTAGGCTTGTTGCAGTACTTATTTTCAATGCCCACATATTTTTTTTTCCATTGAGCAGTGCAGCAGAAAGTGAAGGGCATATGTGAATACGAATGAGAATAAAATCAACGCATCGGCTCTGCAAAGCGGTTACAATAGGCACTACATATACACGCAGTTGCCAATTCTAAAGAGCTCAGCAAAGCTCAAAAACACCACTAAAGCCATAATATCGTCGACTAATAGAGTAGAACAGCTGCCATTCAGTCATTTAAACTGATTCGCATGAGAAGGGCAAATCTATTTTTGTAAGGGCAAGGCTTGAGCGCACTTCAATATCTGGTAATAGATATCGAATCTACTACTAGTATTAAAATACTACTTGTATTGAACTACTAGTAGTAACTTCTACTAGTAAAGAAAGTCTTTTTTTAGATATGCGCTGAGACACGTTTTTTTCTATAGCCTTTTGTTATCTCTTTGTTACTACTCATGAGCACGTGTGGATCCTCCTCTCTGCTCTTGCCTTTTTGCCTCTACATTCACTGGCTTCCTAAGTGAATAAACAGTGGCATGTTGCGCTTGTTTTGTCGGTCTTCCACCTGTGTTGTCTGTTTTGTGCATTTTCTTTTTCAAAAGCGTTTCAATGTGTTTGCTAGTTTCCTGTTACAATTTAAAATATAAAAATTTTGCCTTTAATCCTTTAGCTTATTTCGTTTGCTTCATTAATCCACTTATGTACAGACCGAGCCACCTTTGTGTAGAGCGCTCGGGAGGCGTAATTTCTTGCGTAAAAACTGTCACCTTGTCGCAGATTATACGATTTAGACGGAATGTTTGTACATAAGCAGAGCCAAATAGACTTCTAAGCAAGGTAATTAAGGGCATTTGGCTCTTTTGAGTGAAGCACACTGCTTCAGCGCTCCACACAAGTGTGGCGCCGACTGTACACGCCTGAAAAATCAGCATGCACATAGGATGTAAGTACACCTTGAATACAATTTCAAGTAATTTGTTTCTAATTTGCAGGACCCTTTTCGTGGACTTTTCTATGCAAAAGCGCTTGAGCCTGCTGAACGAACATGAACAATTCGCGGTCCTATCATGCGCACAACGGGTGCCCGCGTGCGCAAGCCTCTTAAATAAAACGGTAATAAATTTGGGCATGCATCATGGGGCACAGTCCGGAAATCATGCTGGCTGAAAATCTTTCGATACCCACGTTAAGCGCGAAGGTTTGCCGGAAGTACCTCGCGCGTAATAGTTCAATCCAATTAAATTTATTTCCGATGTACACATGATGAGGGTCGAGAGAAAAAGAGCCAGAATTTGCGGCTTGACATGCCTCTTCGTCACCTAGACTGCAGGGCAGCGGGCTACATGCAAATTACGTACACAAGTGACATCGCAAAATGCAAACAAAGGTTGTCAAAAACGGCTGGCGCATCAATAGAATCAAAAGGTGGACAACCGCGTCATGACAAAGGAACTCTACTTTTTAGCACTGATGAACCTATCACTGTGGAGCAGTTCAGCTCACAAACCAAACAGCCTGGTTTCATGCGTATAGGTATTCCTTAAACAATGTGCTCAAGAGCTTATGCGCTACTAAATGTTATCCTAAAAGGCCAGGCAACCAACGCAACAAAGTCTATCAATCATTTTTTTTGGCAAGAAATAGTAATCCTGTGGTTTCCCAGCCCCCCCTACTCGCCAGATCTCAGTCACTGTGGCTTCTTTTTACTCCCCCGGCTCAAAACCCACCTGAAAGGGAGTCATGTTGGTCATCTGGATAATATCCGCAAAAGCGTAACAGACGACCTGAAACAAATTCCAGCAGAGAGCTTCCACAACTGCTACGAAGATTGGAAACAACGTCTCCGTCGCTGTGTAAATGCAGAAGGGTACTATTTTGATGGGGACAACGTATATGTGTAAAAAGAATAAAAGTCATGGTTAAAAAAAACAGTCTGATTTATTTCTAGCACCCCTCGTATCTACACACCGCATAGCGAAAAAACATTTCGTATGGTTTGCCCTATCCTACAACGAAAAAGGTACCGGATGCCCCAAAAGAATTCAACGCACTGGTTTTCGCTGAGGGTGTTACGGATATAAATTCATGCATGAATATTTTAAACTCCTAAAGTTATCTAACCAAACGTATTATGAGCGTCATTCCTTCGGCATTATACAACCTAACGGTGTCTCAAGCACATATACGCACTTTTAGTACACTTCTGAAACTGTAGCAACATTTCTGAGGCAGTAATACGCAAGCAAGTTCTTATAAGTGTATAAGCATGGCTATGAAAGCCTTTGATGCTGAAGAAATCAGCCAGAGGGTACTCGGTCGTAATAACGATGGAATGAGGAGTTAGAAAGGGTAACTTTTGCTTCGTAGCAAGGGCTTATAAAAGAAGCTCGAAAACAATATTAATCAATCCTAGTTCTGTGCAATGAAAGGCAACATTGGAATAAATAAATAAGCAATAACAGTTCGGGGAAGTTTCTTCACCGATTCAATTTAAATGCTTTGGGATATGAAGTGCGTTATGGCTAAGCAAAATGACTAGAGCAATCTATGGTTCCCTGCAGAAGGCCAAGTACGAAGATACTTGAATAGGCAGACGTTTTTCTGTACGTGGTCTATGTTTCTATCCCCTCCAAGAGCTTTAGCAACCCTTCCTGTGCATGACTGCACAGAGCAAGGCCTTTCTGGCTCCTAATGATTTTAATGCATACTAATTCAGAGACACCATTTTTGCGATTATATTTACTTTAAAAAATATTGCTGCACATTGATACTGATTAAAAATGCTTAAAGGTTTCGGCGATACAAAGCAGTTTTCATTTCTCTAAAGCATTTAACAACCGCCAAAAATAATTTTCTGTATCTTGTAACGAATTGGGTAACGTGACTAACAACCGTTATCTGAGATGCAACAGCATTCGGAACAAAGGACAGGATAAAGTTGGCGCCGGGATAGAGAAAAAATTAGGCAAACGGTTTGGCCATGCACTCCATAGAGCGAATCTGCTCAGGCACGCGACACACGGTGCCTTGTAAAACGGTTGCTGGCGGGTAGTGAGGCACTTTTGTCGCAGGGTGCCAAAACCGCATAGTTGTTGGCTTTGTGCGTCGTGTCGAATAACCGTACTTACCTCTCTGTACTCTGACAGATAACTTTATCGCATTTTCAGTTTGCTTAACGCCCGCCCGTCAATCAACTCGCAGTGAACGGAACGAATGCGAGGAGTAAATGCCCTCAATGCAGGACTGTTCTGGCCAAAATTTGTCTTTCCTTTAACTGCACCTCTCTGTCTATCCAGAGGCTAATGATGATGTAGAGAAAGAACGGCGCTTAAATTACCTTTCTTTATTCACAGGCTTCACCTGTCCTTTTCTGTCGTTTAAAGTATTTCATGTTTAAATGGTAAGCTGAATGCCTACCGTGCTGAAAAAAGTTCTATGATACAATAAATTCATACGGTTTTTCATACAAATATCATAGACTTATCATACAAAGCATAGAAAATTGTCATACAAATTTCATACATTTCTGTAAAATCATACAGTCATCATAGAGATGTCATAGAGGCTTTTGCCCTGCAGTGGGCGTAGTCAGGCTGATGATGATGATGATGATGATTCACAGGCTTAAGAACTCAGTAATCGAGGGAGTAATGAAAGCAAGGTTCGAATTGTGTCTAATTCGCCTCGTATTCTCGCCTCTTTTTACGTCAGCGCACTTCAGAGCTATCGCGTAATGGAGCGAACAGGCCTTAATCCCCCTATCAACTGACAGCACACAAGTGAGCGCCGTTTACTGCAGCGCGACATCACGATGTGATGAGGCTTGAGAGAGGCGGAGGTAGTTTGCTCCGACAAACCTGCAGTGGTTGTAGATCACGTAAGGGAGGGTGGCGACAAGGGTAATCATTGAAATAAGTGCTCATTACGTGGATAGAATGACCGCTCTAACCGTGCTGAAGAGCCGCTCCCCTTCATGTTTCGATATATCTTTGAATTCTTATTACATCATGCATTCTATCACACGTGAATGATCGTTTATTTGTTTCTTATTACTATATTAACCTTGTTCAGCTGCACTTTTTTGTCGTTTTAAGTATTTCATGTTTAAATGGCAATCTCAATGCCTATCAGAGAGCAAAAAGGAGCAATGGTCGCAGAAAATCTATCGCTCTTGCTTAGCTGCTTTATATTTGTCTTATTAAAATCTGTTCCATTGCGTGGTTTGTAATTAAAATTTTCTTCTTTTTCCAAAGAAAAATGATCTGCCAAACGTTCATAGTAGTGCCTACCTTCCATAGAATTTAACCTCTTGCAACTTATCCTAACGGCCACACAAGTACGCAATTTTATTCAACGATGATTAATTCTAAGAAAACTTACACCTGCATTACTGCAGGACTGCATTTTTCTTGTTATCTGAGTAACAGTTTTACTTTCTTTTCAATTCCAGCCATCAAGCTACAAGTAAACGCTGCGAGGAGGCGGGTAAAAAGGAGAGATTCTCCAGCTCATCTACAGACATGAAGTGTCTTTCCTACAAACATACCGGAGCGCGCCTCGCTTCACTCGATATCTGATTTTACAGGGATCATCGTAATTCCTCGTTAGAGGCATCAAAGCATTTTGAGAACTCTGCAGGGTAGTTGAATAAACATGCCGCGCATATGCACGATGCTCCTATTAAAGTGCATACCATTGAAAAGTGATCACCCCGTGACCGTGTCCGAGCGACGCACCAGGCCGCTTGGCGAAATGCGCACCTCACTCTCTTCATTGGCCAGAGAATCAGCGTGACTAGCAAAGGGCTTGGAAAGAAGTAGACAAAACCACTGCTGAGACGACCGTGACGTACGGAACGCTGGCCAACCGACATTTAAAGGTGCAGTGAAGAGGAATCCGAACTCGTCTTTTAGCCACGGGAACTCGATCTACACGCTCCGAGCATTCTTAGAAACTTCGACTTATTGCCGTGTGTGGCCGATTTCTCTAATTAAATCGAATTACCGTCCGGCTCCCCCCTTTATTTTTTGAATTCTCCCCGTACGGTGGGCGGAGTTGACCAACGCGTGGAGTGCCTTTCAGTCAGCTCCGTGGAGGCTTAGCTTTCGCTTTATTTTGTTTTTTACGTTTCCGTGAATAAATACTTTCATTCGCAGATAATATAGCCGCAAAATAAGCCCGCAGAAATAAAAATATGCGCGGACTATTTGCTACTACGGACTACGTATTACTCCGCCGATGGCAGAGCGGCAAGCTGCCACGGGACTGGGTGAAAGGCACTCCACGCGTTGGTCGACTTCGCCCACCGTACGGGGGAGAATTAAAAAAATAAGGCGGGAGCCGGATGTTATTTCGATTTAAATAGCAAAATCCACCACACAGGGCAATAAATCGAAGTTTCTAAGAATGCTCGAAACGTGTAGTTTGAGTTCCCTCGGCAAGAAGACGAGTTCAGATTCCTCTTCACTGCACCGTTAAAGACTCGGCGGAAGGGTGAAAGGAGAACGTTATGTTGGCTGTGAGATTTCCCAATAGCAGAAAAACAGAGCTTCAAAAGGAGGCGGAAGCGGTGATTCGCAGAACAGTGCAGCTCACAGAGAATCAAAAGCAGATCCGAGAGGCTAAGCTAATATAGCAAAGAAATCACGTGTATTTCCGAAAGTAGTGCAGAGTTGGGGGTGAATGCAGAATGTCCAAAGCCCGCTGAGTGCTGAATGGCAACGAGTAAGGCCATGGTGACCCATAAGCGCACTGTTACTTGCAATGCAAACCAAAATGGTTGGAAAGCGGTGAAAGAATGCAGCACTGTAGAATAACGTTCAAGGACCGTGATGGCAGAAAGTCAGAATCAGCATTTATTCAGCACCGCAAAAAGCAGAAAATAATGCGGTTGGGTCTGCCGTACTCAGATTTGTACAGAAAAAGAAACGTGTCTCGCTATGCCGACTGGAAGGACGTAACCGGCACAGTGCACCATGGGAATGAACTGTCTAGAAAGGTCCTTCAGAGAGCCGAAGCGCAACGTTCAGAGCTTCTCACAAACAAAAGAAGTAAAATTGAACGCCGATCGAGTAGTGTGATGCTATAGTTTCAGGATGTGGTTTTGAGGGAATCGTGCTGTGTAAGTCAGTCCTAGTCGAGTAGTCGAGTGTATGAGACGCGATAGTACACTCAATAAAGTGAAAAATCCAGAGGCTGTGTTACTGATCACAATGAGGCATGGATGAAACCTTAGTATGCAATGATGTGTGTTACTGATCACAGTGAGGCATGGATGAAACCTTAGTATGCAATGATGTGGTTTGTGTGCAAAGAGTGCGCTTAAAAAGCGATGGGATGTAGTCCAGACGTCCAAGCAGCTATCCACATCAACGCAAGTCCTACTAGCCCCAAGACTCTGAAAGACAAGAGCGGCAATGACAGTGCTGAAAGGCAGTATCATTCAGGTATGTTTTCATGCCAAGCTTTCAAATTCCTGTTTTCTGGCCAAGATAACCACCTTAAGGAGGCTAACCTAATTATCCGCTCAGTAGCTCAGCGGACATGATTCAGTGCTTTTGGAACTCACCTTACCATAATTTCAAATCATAACCGCAGAGGTCAGACTTCTCTCGTTGGGAACTGTAAACATTTTTGCGTATTGACATTATCTTTCACGTTAAGTGCCCTCCAATGCACCCTTATTGACTCTAACCCTTCCGTTCAACGTAGAGTTAGCTGTCGGCGTCATTAATTTTGAGAGCAGCGATTAATCTCCACGATTGCACGACACCATCCGGTATTCGAATATACCGCAGTGTCCGTCCAATATTCGTATTAGTGCAGCGAAAAAGCCTTAATCATTGCTAGTCGCTGGGTTGTTCATGTAACAGTTTCTGGTCTCTTTATTCTGAACTCTTCTGCCCTCACCTCCAATCCCGGAAGCGCGCAAGCAGGGTGCTTCTTTCCATCTGTGCGCGTTATCCTGGTCTCTCAGCGTAAATTTTCCGGTTTCTGTCTCCCGCGACAACATTTTAGAATTTCAGAGAACGACCGCCGCCTAATGTGTTTTTCTCGAGGCTGATATGCTAATGAGGTCTGTTTGGTGGTAAACAACCTCGAGGCTTGTTTATTTATTCTCCGCGTGCAGCGCACTTATCGCGCGGGCGCCAGTAGAAATAGGGAGATTTTTGGGAGGGGTTTGCGGAAGTAGCAGACGGTGGTGAGCGAAATCCGCTTGGCCCTGCTTAATGAGGCTGGCGCGGCTTGTGCAAAGTTATGCTGGATTACAAAGAATCACGGGAGTGTCAGCGTTTCAAGCGCCAGAGACACGCACATCTGCCGCGAAAAACGGTCGTCTGGTGATGAGAAAACTGGAATAGGCAAAGGCTGGAAGACGAATAACTTGCGGGAATTTTTTGACCAGAAAAGCCGAATTTGATTAAAAGCAAATAAAAACGGCACAGTATGTGCTAGCATAATGAACGGACTTATTTTCCCCAAAACACTCTGAAAACACGAAGGTACGTTCATTACGCTGCGTCAACCACTGAGAAAAAAATTGAAGTGGTAAAACAGAACAAAAATAAGCCGGGGGAATAAATATTTCATCTGGGGTGACTAATGTCAAAATAAAATAAAACGCACTCTGCAGCGTATTTTTCTCGCTAAAGAGCATTGACAACATCTTTTATCATAAACTGGAATATACGGTAGCTTCCGTAGTTGCCGATAATGCTGTATAAAGAATGACCGAAGAATTCAATCCAGCAGAATGCCGCATTCAGCGCGAGCTGAACCATAAGAAGTTGCTGCAGTCCTTAACGCGGTGGAACGAGCAAGCCACCCTTTGCGATGAGGCATGGTGGAGTTTGATTCTGAGATTCCTAGTGCAACATTTTTATTAGCAAGTTGTTCTGTAAGATGAGATATCGTTGTCTTGACATTCGAGAGATTGCGCACTCTGTTGTTGCGTACATGTTTCGGCGTTCAAATGTGACTGCTTGCAGGCATTCAGTTGTCAGTGCAAGGCTGGCTGACAAGAGATGGTGCGCGTTAACCGAGCAAGTTCTTAACGGGCAAATTACGGGATGCATTTATTATGCTAGAGCGCTTATCAGGCAAGCAAACAGTCTGTGCAGCCGACCCTTTTTGCTTCGTTTGTTGATATCTGAATTTCCTAAATAAGAGACAGGTAGACTCCAAAGCAGCCCCCCATAGCATCTTACGACGTTCGCATAGAGCGGCAACTTTTCGAGCGTGCACTTAAAAGTGTACAGACTCAGAATTTCTAACATTATAAAAGACCTGTCTTGTTTCATGAGAACAAGGGCATATCTTCTAGCAAGCGCCAGTAGCAGGCAGATTGTGGCAAAAGATTTAATATAGTTTTCAAATGCTAGCCAAGCAGGCGTTTCAACTTTTCGACCCGAGTGAGTGATGTCAAGAGGCACAGCTTCAAAGATTGTGACGTCACGAGTCCACCTGTCAACAATCTGTGGGTGCTAGTGACATCGGTGCCGGCCAGTGGAGGGCTGGTCGGCAGAACCTGTCACCGAGCCATCGGCCTGCCATTGTCAAGAAAATGTTCCATGGTAGCACCAGATCAACGACGATGCCAGCAATACTGATGGCTGGGTATCTGGTAGTGTGATGGCTTTCTAGTGTGCGACGGTGACGAAAACGGTCGACGGAAGGCCTCCCCACTTGTCCTCGGCAGATCAGCTGGCATCCGAAAACTCCACGCAGCCTGGATATGTGCGCCTCTCTGTGTCTTATCCGCATGTCAGACAAGCGAAAAGAGGGACATACTCCACTCTTTATGTTCGTATGCCGACACTCACTTGCGTTAAAACATATCAGATTTTTAAAGTTTAGTTGCTTCCGGCTCCCTTTCATGGCCAGTAGATTTTGAGTTCACAGCGTTTGTGTGCGCGACGTCAGAAGGTCTGGAGAACGATTCTCAAAATTCTATCAACTGAAATTAGTTACCAAGTGTTGTTTTGACAGCAGTGACCTCAAATCGACGGTCCGTTACTTCGCAGAAGACAGACGCAACGAATGAGATGCCACGTTCCTGGACGACGTGACCCGGTCTGCCGAGCACTTCAAATGTGGGCGACAGCAGAATTTGGCGTCGCTTGTGAACAGCAAATCAGGCAATTACAGTAAATGATAATAGTCCCCATACATGCTTGAGGATAAAGCAATTTAAAATTATGAGCTAGTTACGCCAGAAAAAGTTTAGCTTGCGTTTCATGGTAAACAGAAAAGCAGCAGCACACACACAGCTACGTAAACAGCTGTTGACGTCAGCGGTGCATTCCTGGGCGGAATTTGGCGTTGGCGCGGTAAATGCTCAATCGTGTAGTGATATCTCTAGGCACTAATTTAGGGATACATTAGGTTTTTGCTAAACAAAGAGTAGAGAAAAAAGCGAGCAGCACACGCAGATATCAGCAGCCACGAAAGCGTAGCAGCCGCGCAACGCCGTTTACGAAATGGACGCTGATGGCCGGTTTGAACAGAAGAACCTAAACTGGGTTTTGAGGCGGTCTGACGACTGTAGCCTACTTTTGCAGCAGCCATCCATGTACGGGGCAACCAGCGCAGACTCTGCGAACTTCACATCAGCATCGTCGCTCCGGCTGCTGGTCATGGACACGTCCTGTCAGTCGCGATTGCTGTACAACGTATCAAACGAGAAATGATTATTCGGTCCAGCTGAGAGAGCAAAAGCGTGGGTCGAAAGTTCATCTTTGTCCGTGAAGATGGGGAAGAAGATGGCAATGACATGACGTACACAACTGGTTGCAGCGACAACAAAAGCTTTGAGGAGCGAGCAGACCCTTCCTCACCGCAATATACTCTGCTAAGGTCATCATGAACGCCTTTGACTATCGACCATTATGTCATTAAGCACTACGGCGCTCGATCCGACCGAGACGGAAAGTGTCTCTACCAATTCGCTTGTAATTAATTCATCAGGCTGTGCACTGGGGTTTTGGGGATCATTTTTATGATTACTAGGCCGGTAGGCCTCTTTCAAGTGAAGAAAAGCACACCGAAAAACATTCTGCCCCTGCTTCTTTAGGGTTTAGCCAGCATTAACGGCTGCGCTCGGTCTGGGCCCGTCGCCGTGCGGCGTTACGGTCGGGTGCGCGAAAGGCGAAATTCTTCCCTGCTCCAAGGCAGGTTCTCGTACACGAGCGCAGCGGCGTGGGCTACCTGCTGCCGGTGCCATTGCCAACGTTTACGTGCCGATAATTGTCCTACAACCTTCTCTCCAGTACTCCTGCTAAACGGGCGAGTTGGTTTTACCCTCTTCAGAGTAACAGCGCAAAAGACAGGGATGAAACAGGGGGCAACTCAGGACAGCCGTTTCACTTTTATCCCAACTGTTTAAACTGCAGCCAGATTCGCAATGCCTATATTTCATTGTGATATGTCAGTGCCTCACCGTATCGTTTACTGAGTCATCAGGCATGTCCACATTCAGGGTATGCATATAAGGTTTTCCTATGCATAGAATTGGGAGTGCTGTGCATGACCACTTCTCTCAATAGCAGAGAAGGAGCCACGGGTGCTTGAAGAGCGCTTGCCCGAGTCATGCCAAAGTGTGGGTACTTAGGGACTGATCGGCGGTAACTAACGCACTGGATCACGCTACCGGCCCGCATGATCTTAGTCGTCGGCGGCAGCGGTTGCTCGCTAGGGGAGAACACTGATGCTACCGTATAATCTGCCGCATTAATCGCATTGATCTCCTATACGGTACCCTCTTTTCTTTTGTTGTACAATTTTCCATACGCTATAGAATTTTTGAGGCAGTTAAGGTCATTACAAAATCATAAAATTAACTATGCAGCCCCGGTTCATGTATGTAAAGACATAGACTACGAATGTAGAAGTTTCCTGTGAGCTACAAGCGGAAGCCTCAGCCATTTTTCGGAGACAGTCCTTCTTAACGCTCGCCAAAATGATTTTCCTGGACTTGTACAGACTATGTGCTGCACAGCGGAGTCAGAGCCAGGTCCTCAGTATGGACACGAGTCAGCAGCTGGAAAAGTCTGACTACGCCACTACTCCAAGACCACCTGTGTAAGAGTCACTTCGGCCCAGAGCCAGCTACCTTAGAGATAACCTCCTCCGCCGAAGTTAGAAGGGGGCAAGGGGGTAGGTTCACGGAAGAACGAAGGCGCCTGTACGCTGCATGCAGGTACAGGGTCCGTCAAAAGTTCCCATGCCCCATGGTCCGCTTTTCATCGGTATATCCTGGCACTTAAGATTCCGATAGAGCTATCGAGGTTCTCAGATGGTAGAACGATCCTTCTATTCGCTACAGATATTTTGAGCTTTGAGGGTATCTCAACAGCCCGACTATGCAGCTCAAAAGCAAACCCTGTGGCCTTGGAACTTTTGATGGACCCTGTACATGCATGCATGTGAAGTGCTGCATGCATGTCAAGTGCGCTAGGAGTGTATCTGTCGGGAGGAAAGGAGGAAGAGGGACACATATGTGTCTGGTGGATGAGGAAGAGCGTGAGATGCGATGAAGTCGAACCCGTAAAAATCGAACCCGTGTACAACGAATTATTTTCAATATTGAAAACATGAATTATTCCTTGAAAATCCCATTTGAAAGCAGACGAACCTTGCGTTGTGTGCCAAACTCCGTTTTCACCGGTAGTTAGATATTTAGAATTCCGTGCTAGATTCTGGAAGGCGCGCTTTTATCAAGCGCCCTGGCAACTTAAGCTGTCACTTGGCGTGCGGCACCGATCGTGAGGTTGACCTCCTTACGGCCACTCAGATTATCAGTTCCGCTGAGAACGATCTGAAGCAGGGCTCAGTGGCCAACGCTTTCCGCAAGGCAGAGCGTGAAGTAGCAGGAGACGTATCTCCGGAGGCCTCAGTCGACGATGGAGGTTTGCGCACG
Organism: Amblyomma mixtum; assembly: GCF_055824585.1. Taxonomy (NCBI): domain Eukaryota; kingdom Metazoa; phylum Arthropoda; class Arachnida; order Ixodida; family Ixodidae; genus Amblyomma; species Amblyomma mixtum. The sequence continues at coordinate 228,480,229 of NC_143012.1, read as the reverse complement.
ACGTGTCCTGTTCCCGGGGGCCGTCTCGGCCGAAGTGACAGTTGGGGATTAACAACTCCATGTCAGGCAATGTGTTAACCCGCCGCATCAAGCGCTTGCTGTCATAAAATGAGCGACACTTTTCTACTCAAGTGCACGTGGGACTGGAGAACTAAAAGCCAACTGTCATGAATAATATGGTGGCGTCAAGGTTTTCTGATTGTTCTCTGTACTGAATAAACCGGACTTAATTAGTCTGAATACCTTTTCAACTATGCATCAGAACATTGTATCAGATGATATCCTGCATAACGATCCCGCACAGGCGTAGCGTACATGATGCTTGCTGAAAAAATTATTTACTTTTGGTTGCTTTAAAAGACACTGCGCTGAAAGTGACGTAAACAAGTGCTCAAGTTACATGTCCAGTTCTTAAGCACCATGTTATTTTAACGTACCATTTGCTTTGGTTTTTTGTTTAGCCTCCCAAATCTACTGAGGCTATGAGGGACGCCGGAGAGGAGTGCTTCGCTAAATTTGGACTACCTGGGGCTCTTTAAAGCGTACTACGTCGTTCAGTACACGAGCCTCTAGCATTTCACCTCCATCGAAATACGACCACCATAGCGGGTATCGAACCCTTATACAGTTGAGCCCACTTATAACGAACTTGATCGTCACGCGGCATTTGTTCGTTGTATCCAAAGTTCGTAGTAAGTGGACCACCTATAATACGGGCTAAAAGAGCAAGCGAGACGAAAGTTAACTTTATTTTTCAAAAAAGTCCGTGATGAATGTCTGCTTCTTCAAAGCTGATCGCATCACTGCCGTTTCTAATCTTTCCAGCGCGGTAATATGTTCATCGCCAAGGCCTCTGCTGCACACGAGTTCTTTAAGCGACGCGATGTAACCGATCGCGGTTGAAGCGTTCACAGCAACCGGCGGTAGAGCAGCATCCTCGTCATCGTCCTCGTCGGTCTCTGGGCAGTCAGGAAGGGCTCGCACTTCACGCACAATAGCTTCGTCAGTGCATGGCTCCGCAATGTCGGCGTCATCATCAGCAGAAACGAAATCGTCCCAGGCAACGACAGGTCCGGCCAGCTGCGTGTCAACGACGCGTTGCCAACGACGCGAGGGGAACACAAAGTGCGCGAAATTCGCCTGCCACGGGTTCGCAGTCGAGCGAAACCGCGCCAAACACCGCCGGCTCGGTCAACTACGGGGGCCCGACAGCTTCGCGTTCACTCTAACCGAGTGTTAAGGCCACAACAGTTCGTTCTATGTGAGACACTGTGCCATTGCCCTAATATATATTTTGACGGTAGCACCGCCCTCGTTCGTACTAAGCGAGCGTTCGTTATATCTGCGGCTGTTATAACTGAGCTCGACTGTATTTCGGGACAGCAGCCGAGCGCCATAACCACTGAGGCACCGCAGCAGCAAATATGCCGCCTGAAAAACTACCAAGAAAAAAAAAACTTCAGATTAAGGAGGAAGAGTAAAGTAAAAAGTGAAGGTGTTCTCGACATTAAACTGAAGACAACGCGAAAGATATTTCATGCAGCCCCTCTTTTCTCATACAGTAACGGCGCAGCTAATGGTCTAGCCCTTCCTTTTTCATTTCAATCGTGATGAGCCCGTGGCAAAGAAAAGAAAGCGTCGTTGAGCAAGAAAAGAGGCAGCAATTAACCCTATTTGTTTTATCCGCGACAGAGCCTGCCGACTAAATTAAAAGCTTATGCAAGGCGTGCTGACGCATTGGCGTATTGGCTCACAACTCAAGACGGAGTATACGAAGGCTCCCGATGGTTAGATCGCGGATGAGAAATATCCATAAGAAGAAAGGAAGCAACAGGCCATGATTCCTTCTTAGTTGCGGTCGAGCTTTTCAACGCTTGTAAAGGAAAAAAAGGCCTAATCAAATTTGGATTTTGAAGATGAGGCTGTGGTTTAACCGTTTTAATCTCTTTAAAGCTTTCTTTCTTCGCTCCTCAGATAACTCAATAGTGTGAAACTTAATAATTGTGTGACATAACTCATGCATTAAAATAAACTCCGTGGTTATACAAGGGAGCAGCTTAACGCAGCTCGCTAATGAACCCAGTGAAAGAAGTGAACACCCACCCTGTTAAGAAACAGACAGCTTGTTTTTTGTTGCGAAAGCAACACTGCTGGAGCCCAGCTGAGCTCGTCGCGTATGCTCATGGCGGTGCGGCTACCAAACGACCTTGACTCGCTGTTGCCAGCAACAGCTTCAGCTGGGTTCCAACCCGATTTACTACCCGAGCTTACCCGAGTAAGCTCGGTTAAGTTCGGTCAAGTTCGGAGCAGTGCGGCGCCAGATGCGCGAGAGGTTCCTAGAGGATAGCAACATGGATCGCACAATCCCTACTGGTGGCCGTGATAGAAGCAGCCACCTGCCAATGCAGTGGCGCATCTCTTAACCACTGCGCCACTGCGCCACGAGGGGTATGAGTACTCCACGGGATCTATGAATGTAAAGTAGAGAATGACCTTCTGAATATATGAAAGTTAGCTCGTTACGCTATCGTGTCATGTGCTCAAGGCGGAGCCTAGGTGCCCCCTCCAATTAAAGAATGAACACCTGCTTTCGAACGTCTCCTGGGTTTAACTACGTTAAATCAGCACTAATTTTTGCCCTTTTATTGGCGGCGTGGTCTTCTCTTCTTTTCTCTAACTTCTTCGCTTTGGAATCTGACAGAGCTCTTCTCTGGTGCGCTTTTAGATACGATTTCCGACGTGGCTGCCTTCTCTACGAGACCATGTCCTCACACAGTCCCATTCACGGGCATCCTTTTGCGTTCAGGGGTGACGCGGACGCTGAGTATCAGAACAAAACATTCAAGGTAAAGGAAGCGCACAATTGTAGCGTCCTTTATCCGGGAAAATTTTCGCACGTTGTGTTGAGGAATGGAATATTTATTAGGCAGAGAAATAAAAGACTGCATACGAATGGGAACAATGCAGCTGTGCGCGTCAGCAATGCATTTTTTCTCTTCTTTCACAGAATTTCAAGGCCTCTTGCAAACAAAAAAATTGTCATCGCCTTGTCAGTAGACGGCAGAAGCACATATTAAGAAATCAGTGAGACAGAATTGCCTTTAAATTAAGAGTAACCAATCTCTTTCGGCGAAATGAACGATAAAAAGTACAAAAATTAAACAGTAGTGTATCGCTTTTGCTGAAACTATTCTTCTGCTATTTTATTAAATCTAGAGACGTGTTTGGTTCTGAAAGGCTACTTACTGCGATCTGTAACCGAAAATGAAGCTGCGAGGCGTGCTATGTTCATGGAATAAAAGTAAAAGCTTTTGAAGGAGTAAAGCAATTGAACTGTCCGGGCTTTCCTCTGTTCTTCCTTTGAGCGAACCATCTCGGTTCTTGCTTGCATTGTAAAGACGGCTACCGCATAAAAGGACAAAATTAAGCATACACTAAAACACAGGATTGTGTTTACCCTTAACTCTATTCTGAATGAAGAACGAGTGAGTTTTCAGTGGAGCATTACTCAATACAAAATGGTAAGGGTGCCTCTGATTGCTACGGAAGGAGCAAACTCCACGTGAAATTCACCCACACGAACACACACGGCCACAAACGCGCACACGCACACAGAAGCTCATAGAGAACCAAGGCTGGAATGCATTGCGCAAGAAGTATTACATTGTAGCTCTAAGAACGGTGGAGGCATGTGGGATGGCACAGGAAAACGTGCGTTTTAGGTCACAATACTTTAGTGACTACAAGAATTCTTCGTGCAACTTTAGCGTTGCAAAAGAGCTTCAATGTACGCAATGACGCGCGTTTCGTACTCTGCAAAATTGTTAATACCCAGGAGAGTAGGCTGCGGTAGTACCCACAAATACTTAGCTCTGGTTCAGCAAAGAAAAAAAAAGCAGGTGTGGAATGCCTAGGCGGAATTTATATTTTACTTTTGCTTTTTTACGCTCGCTACCGTGCTCCGATACACGTCAGCTAGAGGTGCAGAGGCGAGAACTTGCAGTTATCGTCGCCACACATGAACTACAGACGAGGGCGGGCTTCCCCCCAAGGCATTCCTGGCCCTGCTCCTTTTCTTTCAGTTTAGTCGCATGATATGAGCCAAACGCACTGACGAGGCTACAGGCTGTTCGGCTTTAAGTTTTCTTCATTTAAAGCTCTTCAATTTTTCGCTTCTTTCACACCCTTTTCTCCAATCACGGGCGCCACGGTAGCTTCTGATGGTGCCGCCGCTTGGTCTGCTGCCTGAATTTCCGCTGAAAACGGTTCGAGGTGTGCGGCGACTCGATATCTAGCTCTTCACAGAGCTCTATAATTAGCGGACTCAGCTATGATTGATTGATTTCTCATTGCTATTTATTTTTTCCTTTCACTGTCGCTGCTGTCTCCGCTGTTCCATTCATCCCATACAATGGTGTGCATATTTTTTTTGTGTTTTCGAAGGGATTCCGCGGTTTCATGTCTTGAATGGTTGTTCTATTGTTTTTCCTTTTAGATCCTTCGTGGGTTTGAGTTCACGCTTTGAACGATTATCTGCTTGTTTCAAGTTTGAAGGCAACGCACTTGCTGGAGAAAAACTGCTGGAGGGCGTGGCCATTTTGACTGGTAGACATTCAGGTGCCCGGAAAAGGGCGTGTTAATTTCTGCACGTTCTGTATGTTTCATTCTTCTTGTTTTTTTTTTGCCTACCAAGGGAAGATAAATGTGACCTTGGTAATCGTTGTCCTCTCTTCTTGATCTGTTCACTCGTTTTTCTCTCTTTCTTTTTTACGGCACACAGGAACGGTGTCGGATAATTTTGAGTTGTGCCGCTTCCGAATTATCTAAGCATCAGAATTACTGCACTTAACACAGTTCTCAAGCAGACTTCGAGCTCATTTATTTGTATGACCTTGGAAAGACGAGAGGATATCAGGGGAGGATATGGGGAGGATATGTTTCTACGCTTGTGCGTAGAAACATAATGTTTTTTCTTTGTTTTTCAGGCGATAAAGACAGATTATATGTTGTGAAAAGTAATGGAGATAGATAAGTGTCATTGTTTTGCGAGCTGAGGTCGTCAATTTGTGACCTCTGTGGTCTTAGTGACCCGCTGTTCTGCGCGGACTACTTATAGCAGCATTTATTGCGTAGATTGACATTCAGTGTCTATTTCAGAACCGCTAACTTGAGGCACACCTACTCTCGGCAATTTTTTCCTTGACGGCGGCTAATTTCTTTACCTGCGGAATGCAGAAAAGGCACATAACAAAATTTGTTTTTCTCAGAAGTTGGGCAGGTGCTGCTACGGCTTTCACTTTCCGGCGATGGAGAAATCACCTTTTCTGCGCAGATGATGGACGGCTTCAGAAGTCATGAGCGAGCACCTGTCGACGTAGAGGGAGGCTTTCAGGGCTGAACTTCTTTTATTTGGCATTTTGGCTCCAATCTCAGTATACCTGCAGCTTCGAACTTTCTTCTCCTCAGAAAACGTGCATCATCGGCGCTCAAGACTCGTTACCACCCACACGCTTCCTTGGTTAAGTTTTTTTCTGTGTTTCGTGCCCGTGTTTTTCATTTAGACTGTATTTTGATATAGAGTTGCACAGTCTCTGAAGCGTAATCATTTGATCACATTTTGTCTTCGGTTCCAAGCTGTGGCTATGAAAATAAATGAGTATATGTGGTATATCAAAATATTCCAGAGCTGTTTTCGAGGCAGAATAAAAACCACACATAGATCTTAGAAAAGGTTGTTTTCGCAAGTCGTGGCGAAAGAACCAGCATTTCATCTTTAAGCCTCGCGGAAATATAACAATCACCTGGGTTTTTCTGCTTTTCTCATCGTTGGTTCCATGCCAACATATCGGCCTTTTGCCTCCCTGTAATTTATACGTTTTCGAGCCATGTCTCAAAATTTTTTTCCTTATTTATTTGTTGCATAGAGAGAATCAGCATAGAAAATTTAACAAATATACAACACAAAATGCAAAGGGCTGAAAAAAGAAATAAACAAGTTAAGAGGCCAGGTGCAAGTTAATAAGAGAAAGGAGAAAAATGGCTAGGAACAGCTACCTCAAAAAAATGCCCATATAGCAAGATCCCAAAAAACAAAACAACAAAAATCTACCTTCGGAAGTTACAAAACATGGTGTCTAACATTTCGCGGAATGTAGCGGCCGGCACACACACACCCAAGCAAACGAAAAAAAATAATGAACCACACAGCAATAAAAAGCTCGCATCATTCAATGTTACAATTTTTCGTAATTTGACGAAAGAGCTGTTTGAAATGATGATTCTTCAGTGATAGCCACAATGTCAGAAGGAAGCGAATTGCACTCTTCAATAGCCAGGACCAAAGGTGAGTATATGTACCATTCTGTCCGAGCGAAAATGGGTTTCATCTTCTTGATATGATCTGTACGAGCCAACGTGTGCGGTGCTGGGAGAATATGTGAACCTGCAAATAGTGTGTTTCTGTGGTAGAGCGCATGAAGAAAAATTGGCAGAGGTTAAGCTTGGTTAAGCCCGGAAATTGCGAAAGCAACTTAATCCGTTTCTTCAGCCCGCCGTCGTTTCCTAGCTTGACCGAATCGTTGCAGCCTTGCCTTGTGCATGTCGGACGACATGGCCTGGCTGAAATGCAAAGCGTGGTTACGCCGGTACGACTGCGACGAGCCGGGTCGGAGCCCGATATATCTCCGTCTGGCGTGACGTCATCATAGCGAGCGCCTCCTTGCGGCAGCGGCGCGCAGCTGCTGCTCGGCGCACCGTGGTTACGCTGGGACGACCGCGACGAGACGACTTGGGGCTCTGTCTCTCTCCGTCTGGCGTGACGTCAACACAGCGAGCGCCTCCTCGCGGCAGCGGCGCGCAGCTGCTGCTCGGCGCACCGTGGTTACGCTGGGACGACCGCGACGAGACGACTTGGGGCTCTTTCTCTCTCCGTCTGGCGTGATGGATGGATGGATGGATGGATAGGAGCGCCCCCTTTGAAACGGGGTGGTGGCAATTGCCACCATGCTCAGCTTTTCTTTATTTATTTATTTTTTTGTTTACTGTGTTGGCAATTCTCATTAAGATTCTCCATCAACTTTGCCTACGGTTTCCTACTATTCTTATGCCACATCTCTGATTTTCAGCCACCAATCCTCCAATCGCTTTTTGCTGACTTCCACTGCAGATTTATTTACATGACCATTGTTATCTTTAAACCCTAGGGCCTCAGAAAGAGTGACTGTGCCTGCATCGACATCCGGATGGATACCATCACATTTGATTATGAGGTGTTCAATTGTTTCCACAGATCTACCACACACTGCACATGTGTCATCTTCTTCGTTAAATTTCTTTTTGTAGCTGCGCGTTCTAAGACACCCTGATCTAGCTTCAAAAAGTAGGGCACTGCCTCTTGAGTTATCATAGCCAACACAGCGAGCGCCTCCTCGCGGCAGCGGCGCGCAGCTGCTGCTCGGCGCACCGTGGTTACGCTGGGACGACCGCGACGAGACGACTTGGGGCTCTGTCTCTCTCCGTCTGGCGTGACGTCAACACAGCGAGCGCCTCCTCGCGGCAGCGGCGCGCCGCTGCTGCTCGGCGCACCGTGGTTACGCTGGGACGACCGCGACGAGACGTGTTGGGGCTCTGTCTCTCTCCGCATGGCTTGACGTCACAGCGGAGGTCATGCTAAATGTCAAACATGGTTACACCGCCGGGACGACGCTGAAGGGCTCGAACTGCGAGCAGTATTGCTTTCGCAATAAAAGATAAAAGGCTGAATTTTCTGCGAGTGACCAGTGGCGGGGAGATGGAGGATATTTTTAGTGGTGATATACCATGATGCCGACAGTACCGGAGAAGGATGAATCGAGCAGCTTTGTTTTGTATAGATTCCAACATGTTAATAAGATATGTATGATAAGGGTTCCCAATGACTGATGCGTATTCTATCGCAGTCCTGATCAGCATGCTCAATGCGTGTAGTCTTATATCCTGGTTGGCTTGATGCGGTCGGCGTTTAAGACCAAGTTTTTTCCAGGCTTTGGTAGTGGTCAGATCAATATGAGGGCTCCAGGAAAAATTAGCGTTAAAGTTTACACTGGGGTATTTTACTGACGGTGTAGTTACAATGACAGTATTATAAACTGTGCAGGCATTAGGACTGGTGCTGGTAACGGAAGTAAACTTGAGGTATTTTGTTTCATCTGTGTCAATTACCATTTGCCACCTGCCGCGCTAATGAGTTAGCTCATCAAGATGAGTCTGGAGAGCTATGATGTCGGATTGGTTAGACATTACTCGATAATTTATACAGCCATCTGCAAATAATCGTGTTTGTGATGTCATCTTCAACGCGATGTTATTAATATATATTAAGAAAAGCAGCGGACCCAGCCCCGGACCGTGAGGTACTCCGGAAGTAACATCTGCACTTATTGATAAGAGGCTGATCAACTTCACTGACGGAAAGCCGTTTGTTAAAAAATGTGTTAATACACTGCGTAGTTTGTTGATCCAGCGGCAGGTTGCGTATTTTTATTATCAGGTGGTTATGAGGCACGCGATAAGAAGCTATAGAGAAATCAATAAAGAAAGAGTCAATGTAGAGGGAAGAGTGTATTGTCTGATGAAGGTCCGCTATTAACTCAAATACTGTGTCTGACACAGTATCGCGATTCAGGTTTTTTGAAGGAACTCCAGAAGACACTCAGTCAAGTTTTGCAGCACCATAGATGGCTGCTAGCGTCAGTTACTCTGATCTCTGCGACGGCCATCTACACATGTCTCGCCGCATTTGCTTATTAATTAGTTTGTTTCTTTCGGCTTTTAATCATTGAACTTATCTATTCATCTGGGGCGTTTAGAGTGAAAGTTGGCCTAATACGAAGTTCGCTTTGAAAGACTGCATCCGCCGTAGTACCAGCTTGTCGCCGCGATGCTGAGATGGTGTATGAAAACGTACTCTCACGGGAAACGTGAACCTTATTCTCAGTATAATCAGTTATGGTTTATTTCTCGTAGTCTACGAGGGTAAAGTAGGCGCCATTTTTTCGCAAGTAACACGTATTGAAATCGCCATCACCACGAGAACAGGCACATAATTACTTTCATTTTGTAAAATACAATAATAATTTCACCTCGCTTCTACCTTGTTATCGTTACTAACGACGCAAAAACCGCAAGATTGTTGAAAGCCTCACAGTCGGCCGATGACGATGCAAGATTTATCTAGGCTACATTATCAGTGACAGTATGTATTCAACGTACTGTACGGCACAAAATTGTGCAGAACGCTTGAAGTGCGATATTAGCGCTGAAGCGCCATGCGTACCCACGTCCATCGAATTTCACCAGAAATCAGGCTGATGGAACTAAAATGATACGCCACTAATGTGTAATGACAGTGCACGTTGAAGAATCCCGGGAGTCCAAAATTTATCCTGCGCTATCTTCTACGGCGTCCCTCATAGGATAGGTGCTTTTTTGGGACCTTTGACCCAACATATAATATATTTCATACCATCAGTACTTCTTTCAATTCTCATTAGAAACGAACAGATCGCATTCATTGTTGGAGTGTCAGAGACAAAGAGCAAGGTTTCTTTAATTGGCATAATGACGAATGACTTGAAGCGGGAAAGAAAAGAACGTTCGCTGTTAAATTTGGCAATTCCGCCAACCTTGCATTAGAACTTGCATCGAATGAAAGCAAGTCAGCGATCGAAAAGGACAAATAATATTTATGCTATATGGTACTCATTACACGGGCGGTATTATTTATTATACGTTTTCTGGTATCTTATATGTTTATTTCATTACTCGTCTGCCAGATCTTCATTAGAATCTCAAATGAGGACCTCTTGCAATTTAGAAGACGCATTTCTTAAGAACCAGAGTGTCAAATCACATCCAGAGTTGGCGCTTCAATCGGAGTCGCCCCATCACTTCGTAACCCGATACGGTTCCGTCCGTACGATCAATTTTTTGCTCATTTCGTTGATACGTAGCAGAAAAGAAGGTGAACTCAATCTCCTAACAAAAGATAAGCTGCACTGAAAAACAAACTTCATCCATCTGTGTGTGCTTTCTGCTCGCGGGTTACGGCTCCCCCTCAATCTCCCCCCCCCCCTCCCTAAAAAAAAAAGAACGGTGAGTTGCTGCAATCTTTTTACCCGTTTCCTTCTCTACTCATACGATGTAAAAAGCTTCTTATCAAGTCTGATAGAGAGAAAAGTGGAAATAAACGAAGATAAAACTTCTTTAGAGTCCGCGCTCTATTGATTCATTTAAAAGCCGCAATGAAGAGAGAGAAAAAAATGACAGGAGCTTTTCATCCGAGCACCCAGAAAAACGTCAAGCTGAAATTCTTAGCTGAGAGTGGCAATGCGTGCTAAGATTTAAACGAGCAGATAGAAAGATTGCCGCTTCAGACTCGGAGTAGAAGTGAACACGCTAATGTCAGGGTTCTAAACTGCAGAGCACAGATATCGTTTACGAAAACTCAGCGCTTTTCGGCAACTATGCTGCAGTTCCGAAGGCCTCATTTTTTGTTTCAAGTGGCTTTCAGTTCCCACGTATTTTACAAAATCTGAGCTAAAGGATGGCTTCTGCTAGGGCGAAGAAGTGTCAGCGTCGAGGTGAGCCCTGCATTAGCCGCGGGTGTTAAACTATCCGTCATCATTTTACTAGGATGTGGAGTCAGTTCTCTCGCGTCTTCGAGCTTAGTATTAGAACGAGATTTCAAAGGTTTCCATTCTTGCTCTGCTGTCCTTCACTTACTGCCTTTTGAATTTGCGCTTTGTTCTTAAGTAGAGAGCAAAATAGCTCTTAAACTCTTCTCCCCCCTTTCACTTAGCTGCAGTATATGTGTTAGTGAAATCTCGGTAACGTTTTCGGGTACGTGCACTTCTACTTTCCCGTATGCTATTTATTCACTTCGCCAGTGCAAACCTTACAGTTTGAGGTGAAGACACGATGGCTACATCAGGTCTTAATTTTCACTAAACTTTCTTTATTGTAGTGTAATGGAAGCTTAGAGAAAAAGAAACCCAGGTTTCCCTTCCAAAATCGTATGGAAGGCATTGGATTTTGATTGATATTAATAAAGCTGAAGAGCACTGAACGACTTCAGCTGGATACAAGAAGATGATGTAAACTTGAAAAGATATGTTGCTGCTCAAAAAAAAAAATTAGAAATCACAGCAAAGGTAAACTATTTTCGAAAAGGATGCTAAAAGCTGCACTGAAAGAGAAATAAATTTAGTAAATTAAATTAGGGTATATGACAGTTGTGACCGAACACGAGAAATTGGAACGAATGATTTACTCGTAGAGCCCGATCGTAGCGATTTTCGCCCTCAACAATTTCTGTCTTGTTCCCCACGCTATTTAATCTTCACTTCACTATTGCCTTCGCCTAATTAACAACGCCTTTGTTTCACAGCCGCGTGGCTAGGAATGCGTTTTTTCGTCTTGAAAGGTTATCTAATTGATGTTACGTAACACCACCTCTACAATTGCGTCTTTGTCATTAAGTGTTTATATACGTTATTTCATGACCCTCCACATTCTTTCTTAAAGTTTGTGGGCTTGTTTCTCTTGATGTCACATTAATAGTTTTTCTGAAAATGGTCTATTTTTAAGCGGTATTAGACTTTACCTGCACGAGGCGTTTAGCATGTTGATGATTAATCTCGTGTCTCCAAGACTTTCCTCAGGACCACGGATTTCTTTGAGGACAATGTATCTACACTTGCCACTTTCCTGCATTTATCTTCATATGCGTTTTTTTCTCCGAGCACTTACTCCTCTGGCACACTTTTCGCGAAACATGCCACTCTTCCTTTGCCTATAATTGGCTCATCTTCAGCACACTTCTTTCATAGTTTGTCGCACTTTCCTCTGAGTGCATGTTCGTAAAGCCTGGACGGACGATGGGCGCTGGTGTCGGACCGAAGACTAGCGGCTTCTCACATGTTGACTTTGACAAAAGCTTTTTCCGCGTATAACATTTTCATTTATGACTCTCTTTCGAAAACTGCAGAAGATCCAATCTCAGAGCCTCTACTTCTCAGCTGTGTGAGATCTGAGTTGTCTTTATATACTTTACTTTGCAACTTTTTAATCCAAATTAAGAGGTAGATTCACTTGCCTACTACAGATAAAGCGTTATGCGGGCCAAAGTTTGCTATTCAGACCGAAAACCACCACTATTAAAACTTGGAAGTTCTAGGAGCTTAATAAAAGAAGCAACAGTACACTCCCATAAAAACAGCGGCAAGGGTACGGCGGAGAAAAAAGAAAAGGCTTACCGTAATGCATTCGGAAGAGTTCAGGGCATGGTAAGTCCAAACCACAGATAAATGACACCGGCGATCTTATGTCATTTTCTACTGAAAAGAAAGCCGATTATGAGGACAGTAGTTAGAAAATGAGAAGCTAAAACTTCCGAACAAATTAAGAACCATAACAAAAGGGTCAATTTACAATATTCAGTTGCAGTCCTGTGCAATTATTTTTTGCCGATACAAAGCAGTCATCAATGTGGACGTAAGTAAATTTTTATTACAATCATTTATATGGCAGCTTTCTTTAATACACTGAAATAGAATATCAATATAGTAAAACTGCTCACAGTTAAAAACACAGTGGTAAACGCACAACTCTTAGCCATAAACCTCAGGGCTGTCAAAGATGATCATTAGGCGAAGAAGCGCTTTATCCCCCGCAGGTACGGTTGAGCCGTTTGCAGGCACTTGAGAGAAGTTGCCTGCCGTTCGCAAAAGGGGCCACTATCCAGAGTGCCACCGAGCCATAGCCAAGCCCCATTAGTGCCTTGCCTGGTTTTCTGCACGGAGATGCTACTCGCCTCGGCATTGGTGGTGAGAAGCTAAAACTAAACTTTTGCCTCACGCATTGCCTCAATGATGCCTCTTTAAGTGTCCCTCCCCCCTGCGTTCACTATATTTGTTTCGAAAAGCTTCGAATATCGCCAAAAGCTTTCGATATTTTTCGCTTCCTTTCTGGCTCTCTTAGGCTCCAATAAGCTGAAAATACCCGTTCCTTTCCCGACACATTCAACGTCAACGTCCCTTTCTGGCTTCCCCCTAATCTGCTTGCATCCCCCCAATGGCAAGTAACTTATGCAGAAGAACCGCTGGCAATACAAGTTCTGTCATAACGTCGTTCCCTCCCCCCCCCCCCCCCCCCCTAGTGACCTTGACGCAGTGAGGAATGAGGCCCACGCGTCCTTTGGGCAGAGGAAGGAGTATTCGTTTTGCGCACAGAGCACTAGGAAATGTTCGATGCGTGTATTATACACGCACTCAATCTTAGGGGGGGGGGGGGGAGATATTAATTTGGCTGTTGAGCGAACATTATAGCAATACATTTTTATTTTATGAGGAAAGAAAAAGTTCAATTTATTATATTAGTTAAAGTGTACAGGTTTCAGTGAATAGATATTTATATAAAGTGAGGCTTTGAAAAGAACAAAATTAATGTTGCCTCAGTTTGCACCACTATGTATATCAGAGTTGTTTTGAACGAACAGATGAAACATATTATTATTGACATCTCATCTTAGAAATCTCGTGAGAGCTCTGAAAATATTTTTCATACCAAGTATAAGGAAGTATAATTTGCGCTTGGTCGGAAGTGCATTGGTTTGGTTTATGGGGTTTAACGTCCCAAAGCGACTGAGGCTATGAAAGACGCCGTAGTGAAGGGCTCCGGAAATTTCGACCACCTGGGGTTCTTTAACGTGCACTGACATCGCTCAGTACACGGGCCTCTAGAATTTCTCCTCCAAAGAAATTCCAGCCGCCGCGGCCGGGATCGAATCCGCGTCTTTCGGGTCAGCAGCCGAGCACCATAGCCACTGAGCCACCGCGGCGGCCGGAAGTGCATTCACAATATAGATCCGGTTACTCAGTATTACCGCGATAGCGTCAAGGGCACCGTTTTGCAGAAAATCCGACATCCGGTGGCATGAGGGAAAAAACCCCAGGGAAGCAAAGTCACAGAAACGTCAGATAAATTGATGTTAGAGTATCATATTGGTCGCGACCGTCCTGGGGACGTATGTATAAGAAAAAGAGAGTATATGCACTGAACAGTAGGTTAGGGTAAATTAGGTGGGAATCAAACCAAGGACGTTTGGGTTGCCCGACAGCCACGCCACCCATAGGCCACGAATGGTACACTTTTTGTTTATTTGTTTCGACAGGCTGCACCATCGAGCATTCGTGGACTACGTTATCTGCTTAACATAGGCCACTATGACCGGGGGTGCAGCCTGGGGAAATGTAGACCTAGTATATGTTCCTCGTCGGTCTGGAGGGGCGAAGAGTTTCCACTCGTAACGAAGGCCGCCGTGGGGCGCTGGGATTCCTTAAGTCATCGTTCGTCTGTGTGGAAAGCGGAAGCCACCGGTTGTTGCGCAATGAGAAGCAAGACGCTGTGTAAATGTTGAGCACGCGAAGTAGACAGGCACCCATCAAAGCTATAGCATTCTAGACTTAAAGCGCACCTTAAGCGACGTCTTAGCTTTTCTGAAGCATAGTGTACCCTTTTTTTGAATTCCCATTCGCGTTGTGGATGATAGATGTAAAAGATACCACACTTTACTTACTTTTAAATATCCAAGCTCTCGCACAAAACCCTCAAAGGGGATGCTCTCTAACAGGTACTTTTAGAGAAACAACTTTTTTTTTACAAATCGATCTTACAATTACCGAATCGACACCCTACTGTACTGTTCATGTTATTCATCTGCATTGACCAAGAATACATATTTACGGGCAAGATTTAGGAGCTAAGTTTCATCATTTTAGATCAGCGTGAAGAGGATAAGGACACAGAGAAGAGATTTACACTCGGTAGCACAGTAGCACAGTATGTGCTATTTCTAGTAGCACAGTATGTTACTGCAACGTTGCAACAACATTGCCAATGTTGTACTATGTTGCGCTAACATTCTTCAACACTACATAATGTTGCTGCAATGTTACCAAGCAACATGCTGATAACGTTGCTCTAAAGTGGTCTTTTCACATTGCAGCAATATTGCCAAATTATGGATAAATGTTGAACCACATACGATGGCATTGCTATAACATTCATGCTATAGGTTAATTGTCTGCCCTCTTGGGCTATTTCTGAAGCCCAAATAGAAAAGCTGGAACTAGGTCACTTCTCTTCACCATGACAGTATCAATTTATTCATTTATTTATTTTTACTTCGAGTGCAAGTTTGCATGTGGTGTGTATGCAAATGGTGAGCAGTGCAAGTGTACTTGCACTCTATGACACTAATGTGGAAAGATATATTTCCATCTAAAATATTTTTAAACAGCTGGAATTACTTTGTTTTTCAATTAAACACGCAGACAAAATTAAAACTGCCGAAGAAATTTAGTTCTGGTTTCACTGACGCCCCACAATCTAATGGCCATGGAGATCACAATCACAAATCCAGATCCAAACCGCGGCTACTCGCGGCCGCGCTGGCCGCGCCGAGAGCCAATCCTGCGACGCGCGCTCATCCGAGAAACCGCGTGTCAGCGGCAGTCGTGGCAAGATCGTCACATTTTTTGGTCTTCTAGTACAGTTTTTTTGCGGTCGCGGTGTCCGCGCTGCTGTGTTTCGTTGTGGTTTCACGGGAATTCAGCTGAAACAGCAAAGGCTTGCCCAGAGGATGACCTCAATGGTGAGTGATTTCTAGACTTCCATTGTTGTGCTGTGACCTCTGTTGGTTGGCACAAAGCCAGTAGTGTATATATGTTCATGCCCTTCGTGATCGTTTGATAAAGTGCTACATTCGTTGTATCATGAAGAGAATTAAGTGTTCGCTAAGCGATGTGTCCATTCGGCAACGACGCCGAAGAACAGCAGAGGCTGTTCACGACTAACTAGAAAACTGTTTGGCAGTTGTCAGTCTTGATAATAGTCATGGCAGCAGATTGTGCGCAACAGGAGCAGAACACTATCAAGATGCCTTTTCATCGCATAATGTTATTTTATCCTCTTTATCAGCGGCAGCCGAGGACGCAGTTGAAAGCCGTAGTTCTCTCTTGTCGGATTTTAGCACCGCTAGCAGCATCTCTGACATAGAAAGTGCAACGTAAGGGTTGTCGCGAATTTGTGACAATGAGGAGTTGGTGGTTTATGAAGATAGGATGACACTTCAGTCTGGTGCCGCTACTCACTGTCTAGAGCACGACTTGCGCGTGTGGGCAATTAATAGCCAATTGCCTGCTTCTCACCTGCATTCCCTGCTTAAAGTGCTGAAGCCATACCATCCAGAGTTACCCACGGATGCTAGAAAATTGCTAAAGACGCAGAGGCATACTGATCCAGCAGTGATGACCGATGGTCATTACCACTACTTTGGTATTTTTCGTTCTCTGGAAGAACATGTTGTGCATGTTCTTATATATGCATTTATGCACTAACATATGCACTATGTGCGAGGGCATTACACCAGTTCTCATACATTCTACTGGAAGATAACATAAATCCAGTGGCATTGTAAGCAAGGAACCAGAATTTATTCTTTCACTCGAAACTGACGCTGCTGCATCATTCCAGTAGTTTAGTTTTTGCCCTCTCATTTCCAATCAGATTTATACTCTTATAACCAACATTTATGGGATTGTGCAGTGATTTGCGCTAATGGGAAGAAAAGTGAAATATTCACTGGTATTCAGTCATCCTTCATCATCATCAGCTGGACTATAGTCACTGCAGGGCGACAGCCTCTCCCATATTCCCCAAATTAGTCCTTTCTTGTGCTAGCTGCATCCACTTGACCCCTGCACCCAACATCATCGCACAAAAGTTTGTGATCTAGCTTAAGGCACGGATCGGCTCCCTTCCGAAATAAAGGTTGTTGGTCAGCGAAGTTGCGTGTCCTTCTTGTTCTGGTCCCTTGTCTGCAAGCGCTGTTTTTCTCAATATGTAGCCCAGAAAGAATCGGCCGTTAGCTACTTTGCCTTTCAAATTGTGCACAGCAGTGTGGCTGAAAAAGACTATAGGCTGCGCCTGCCCTCTCCACTCGGTTTACTTTGTCACCCACCCGCCATGGCACAATTGAGAGAAGACAAAGGGAGTGATGTGCCACCACCTCCAGCCGGCTACGCCTACATCTACAAACGCCCTTGTGGTTTTTAGCAAGTGAATGGCCATCCCCATGGCTGACACCAGTAGGTCCGCTTGTAAGGCAGGGTTCAAGCGAGACAGCAGCACTGGCCATGGCTGTGAGGTGCGGGAATGAGAATTTTTGTTTGTAAATTATTGGCTTGCTTTTGCAGAGTTTTAGATGGCATGAATAGTCGATGTCTTTTATGTAATGAATGCATTTTTTAGCCACTTCCAGAACAATTTGTTGCTCAGGCCGTTGAAATATGCTCGCGGTGCCAGGGAAGGGCGTTTTTTTCCTCACTATTTTGGTTTGAGCCAAGTGACTGTAAAGAGCTGTCCAATGTCTGTTTTCATTGAGGAGTGTAAAAGATTTGTTATTAGGCGTGTGCCCAACAAGATGCTTATATTAGGAAATTTTTGATCCTTTCTTTTTTTTTGCAGGGATGCAGCTTCACTTGTGACATCATGAATTAGAAGAGACCATCATCGTGAGCAGCTGGAGGCTACCAGAAGAAAAGCATATTTTAGACGTGCTAAATTGTTCAGGCAAATGTTGACAGTACTTTAAATTTGTAGTTTTCCAGTGCAACCGTGCATGACCAAAGAAGGGAAGAAGGATACTTGAAGAAAATAGTGCAGCAACAGGGACAAGAGAGAAGATGAGACAGGGGCTGACTAGCAACTGCAGGTTTATTGAAAAGGAATGCATAAAATATACTCTCTTCACAGCCAAGAGAACAACACTGATAACCTGTCAACTTCAGTCATGGTAGTCAGGATACAATAGTTCACAATCATGAACAAGGACGGATGGTCGTTCATGACTGTGAACTGTTGAATCGTGACCACCATGACTGAAGTTGATAGCTTATCAGTGTTGATCGTGCAGCTCATGTGCGCTTTTGGTTGTAATGAGAGTATATGTTGTGTGTTCCTTTTCAATAACCCTTGAGTTGCTAGTCACCACCTGTCCCATCTTCTCTCATGTGCATGTTGCTGCGCTGTTTTCTTGAAGTATGTACCAACTTGCCGTTTTACTGAAGTTGGGAAGAAGGATAAAACACAGCACTCACTGACAACTGGTTATTTAATGGTGCAGACACTGCTTAAATGCCCTCAGACCAGCGCAACAGGAAAAAAACAAACTTATCACACCTTTATCATAAAAATTATGAAAGAAACATTTCTGTGTTATATGATACAATTGAAGTATTGCTCGCACATTGTGAACCAGCTTTTATAATATGATGCTTCTCTGTCGCTTCACATGTGGTTTGTGGTCTGCTTCTGCTAAAGACGTTCACACTTGAAAATCTATGTACACTCACTGCAGTGCTCGACAAGTTTGGATCCTGTCCTCATTCTTTAGATCTTTTGAGTGCAGATTGCATTCACGGGCCTCTAGCGTTTTGCCTCCATCGAAATGCAACCACCGCGGCCAGGATAGAACCCGTGTCATAACAGGCCAGCAGCCGAGCACCATAACCACTGAACCATCGCGGCGGCTCATGTATCTGTGTGTGTGTGTGTTCCATAGGGCTGTAAGTTAATCAGTGATGTTAACCAGCCCAACAACTAACTCTGCTGTTCATAATACCTCTGCTCCTTGTTTCTGAATGGCCGACTAGGTTGCACTGCTACTTTGTTTATTGTTGCAATTTTGTTCACAAAATGAATGTCTTTTATTTGGGAAATACAAAGTCCAGGTGGTGCATGTTTTCAAGGTGTGCTATTGTTGTGTAAATAGTTTACTGAAGTGTTTTGTATTTATAACATGCCAGTTGAGAGGTGTGTGCGAGTTTTCATGCTGTGGTAATGTGCCTAGTAACTGTTTAAAACGTTAGCTCTTGTTCATGTTCCTGAGTAGCTCACATGTGTGCTGTTTTTTTTTTTAATTGTTGCAAGTTTCTTAATAAAGTAATTAAATAAATCATATATATGAAAATGTAAGCCCACGTGGTGGATTTTTCAAGCTGTGCCAATGTGTTTGTGTAAATGTTGAGTGTATTACAAGTCTGCTTCCTTTTTCTAAATTATATTTCTATTTAAATAAATCAGTCTAATTGTCAGAATAACCATGTCATGAAAGCTTGTTGCATCTAAACGATAGGAGCACTGGTAGAGATCTGGTGAAAATTACATTTAAGGATTTATTTACAGTAAGCGGTCCGGAAAGCATAGAAAAACAATGTGTTGTGCTGTGCAGTCTTGTAAGTATTTGTATTCTATAGCAAGCACTGCATTACTGTGTGGCAAGGAGTAATGCTCAATTGCTCATTCTTGTGACCTTAAGCTGCTGTAACCATTGTGGTATGACGATGCCATTGTACACTGTTTAGCCTTTCAAGAGATCACTTTATTGAGCAGCAGCCATTGATAGCCGAAATATTTCAGTAATTTAGAATGCTGCCTGAAAGTTTCTGAAACATTATGACAGCATTGCAGCAATATTTCAGTAACATTGTCGTGGGAATGTTGCACGTGTGAGAATAAAAAGTTGTATCAACGTTAAGAGAATGTTGTAGCAATGTCTCATTAATATTGTCTCCAGAAGTTGCTTTAACATTGACTGAAAGTTGAAGTAACATTGGAGCAATGTTGTCTCAACATTGTCTTATGTATGTTGCGTTAACGTGGCAAAAAGAGGACGCTAGCCACGTTAAGGCAATGTTACAAGCTAACGTTGTGGCCACACTGAGGCAACAAAGCGTGCTACTAGGGTTCTTTGCGTCCTTATCTTGTTAGCGCTGTTTTAAGAATGACTAGCACACCCAAGCTTCTACAGTGCCTAATTCCCTGCCGTCGTTCTAACTACGCGTGGCACACTCTTAATAGCCGCATCTGGCATAGTGGAGATATAGTTTCTCTCCTCCATTTTAAATGACGAAGTGAAGTAAGAACGCGGTGCCGCACGTAGCGACATGATGTACAGTCTTTGTGAAAAGTTTAGAGCCCAGGAGGTTTGCTTCTAAGCCTCGCAGTGGGACTCCTGTAACATTCGTGGTAGTCCTACCCATTGGAGGAGGCAGGACCGGAAATCTTCTTACCTTCAGCAAATTTGGAGCGCTGGAGATGCATTACGAACCAGACAGTGTGCTTCA
Organism: Amblyomma mixtum; assembly: GCF_055824585.1. Classification (NCBI taxonomy): domain Eukaryota; kingdom Metazoa; phylum Arthropoda; class Arachnida; order Ixodida; family Ixodidae; genus Amblyomma; species Amblyomma mixtum. The sequence goes on along the minus strand of NC_143012.1, from coordinate 228,460,004 downwards.
GAAGCAAACCCCTTGGGCTCCAAACTTTTGACAAATGCTGTACATAATATAGTACGAGTATAAAAAAAAAAACAGAGCCTTGCATTTAGGTCCAGTACGAAACATTTAGCCTGTTTATGTTAAAAGTTAGTCTACAGGGTAATGCGCATTTTTTAACGAGGCATAGAAAAACATTTACTCAAGGACAAAAAAAGAATAATGCGCCAGTACCTCGATTGCTACAGCACTAAGAATTATGGAGCTCGAGCATTTTCTTGGCCTTGTGCTTCATACTAGCGAACGCCGTTGCGACAGCATAATTTGATTATGAAACTCGCACACGAATGGCATGACTTTTCGTAGCTCCACCAAAAAATGCAAGAATAAGATTGAGAGCACCGCTGAATGGTAGGCTGTGCGATGAAGCAACACATTATCTGAGCCAGACATCTTGCCTTTACCGAAACACACTAGGTCCGTACAACGTCTACAACTGCTACAACGTTCATTAGCGCAAACTACACAGAAATAATAGAGAACCATTCTGAAATTCGCGAATGCATGTTTGAAGTAAACGTTTCAGCGAATATAAAAACAACCACATTTCTAAAGAAAAAGCATGCGACTGCTGCTCTAATTAGAAAAATTGGTCTGAAGGTAACTGCTCGTAAGTCCTCATTTAGTAAGGAAACGGAAGCTGCTTTTTTGCTGTGATTCAGTGCTATGCCGGCCTTGTTGTTTTGCTCAGTACAGTTTCCGTAGAGTTCATAAAAATGACTCTAGACACCGTTTTAAACAACTCTCATTATCTTAATGGCGCATTACCGAAGTTCATTCCAGTGTTTTTCTTCAGGTGGCTCAGCTTTTCTCGCGGAATAGGAAATAAACGCAGCACCAAGCTGACAGATGTCGAGACGCTGCACATGCGATGACCCAGAATATGCGTTTTTTTTTTTTCACCGGCAATTATTTTTCCGGCAACTTACCCTGCCAGGGCACACTTATTTGGAGTCGTGCGTAGCAGTTTTGTGTCCGATGAAATGAAGGAGCGGTCGGTGCCCATAGTCTAAAAGGAAAAGATTTTAAACCCGGTTTGCTCCCACCAATCGGCAGCCCAGAGCCATCTAATGGCATCCTGGCGGCGTCTGTTGAGTTCAGCGATTCTTGAAAAGACGCTTCGCGCAAGAAAGCTGAAAAGGAAGAAAAAGCATAATGTGGTAAGCGTATTAAAAGCCGCAATCGAAATCCAAATCCGTCCTTTCGACCACGCCCAGTTCATGCTTAAAAAAGGACTTTGTGTGCTTGGATGCCTTTTGTTCTATCCATGAATACGAAAACTTATGAAGTGGTCGGTCTGTATAAAACCGATACGCCACACGTTCCTGGCAAACTCAAGGCTGCAATTTTTGTCCACCCGGCATTTTTGTCTCGCTATTTGCTAAGCCGCATTGTGTCGCTCCTGGATCCTAGAAGCGAGTGGGTGGGGGGGGGGGGGGGGGGGGGGGGGGGGGGGGGGGGTGCAGCCTCATGGGGCTTTCTTGCTGTTCTTTAATTCCCCGCACCGTTATAGGAAGTGCTTACATGCTGGGTCAAATCAGGGAGGAAAGGGAGCGTTCGTGTTAAGGTTAGTATGGTTTAGGTTTACGGGTGTTTAACGTCCCAAAGAGACTCAGGCTATGAGGGTCAAAAAGATTAATATGGGTTGATATGGTCGCCGCATGTAAGTGCAATGATGCCTTGGTAGAAAATGAAACTAAAGGGAATTTGGAGAAGGACAAAGAAAACAAAAACTTCTATTAACTTTTCTTTGCTATCAAGACCGTAGTTATCGAGCTCCTTCAGGCAGTTACATAAAATTCTGATGGAGGGACAAGTATTATTCTCCTTTACCCTGTGTGCCTTAAACGTTTCTTTTGTTGTCAGTCTTCGTACTGTCTTTTTTTCCGATCGGTAGCATAATTTATGGAGAAAAATTATATTGGCCACTTTGATTCCAGCAATACACTGTTCATGAAGTGATTCATCTGCATTAACGAATCTGGAGGAAATGAAATTGCCCAGGAAAAACATTTGTGGTCCAGATATGGCTTATGTACTATCGGGGAACAAAGTGGTATACTCGACGCGGCGGGAGCCGGAGCAACGGGAAACTGCTGCATTTTGGCGAGCTAAAGCACGAAACATTACAACGAGCCAAATGCCATGCGTGCTGATAATAATGGTCACGCATTAGCTGTCGCATTCCCAGATGCCGCCTGTAGATGGCATTGAAACGCAGTTTTCAGTTGCTCCGGCTCCCACCAAGTGGAGTATACCACTTTTGACCCCGATAGTACATAGTAGCTGAGACTGGAGTGGTAATTCGACCAGATCTTGGGAGATTCAAGTGAATTATCCCAGTCGTTTAGACCTCTAAAACATTATGGTGCAGTCTTGAGCATTTAGAATTGAATGAAAAGCGTGGTGACGTCTAATGTCATGATGATGTATTTCTTAAGACTGTGTACATCCCGCGATCCGGTAATACATATACGTACTCAGTCGGAAGAGAGCTGCAGAATATGGCTTTCATTTTAGCACAAGCTAAGCAGAGGGTGTTCTTCACAACAATTTATGCAATACTGCAAACGTCAAGGCACGAGAGCGGGCACCTTCAAACTGTTAATCCTGAAACCGCAAGAAAAAGCCATCACACAAGGACTCGCTCCTTCCACCGCGTCCCACTCATGTCTTGCACTCAGACTGCAGAAAAGAAAAGATCTGGTCGGTGGAGTCGAGCGCCAATAGGTGTGCTTTCACCCTGTCCATTGTCGACATAGCGAGCTTCCATGCTAAGGAGGCGTAAATGCATTGAAGAAATTTGGTACTTAAAAAAACTGCTGATAACTGTAGTCTTTCGTATTGACGGGGCACGGCTGCATAGCATATTAAAGTTCTAACCGTGTCTTGATGCCCTTCTGTAGAGGCAGCCACAAGAGCCTTAGTCTCTAAATTGGCTAACAAGAAAACTGATAACTATGGCACGACCCTGGCATGAATAATCGAATCTCTTCATAGCCCACAACAATCATCATCACAAACAATGAAGTGCAGCACATTCGGCGACCACACAAGAGAGCCGTACTGCGACAAGTTTAGAACATCCGAGAACTCCTTTTTTCATTTTATAAAATATACGAAAGGGCAGAAGTTTTGCTTTCTCGGCCTGTCATTGGTATTCAGAAGGAGAATGACAAACGAAAGACATATGAAAAGTAAGGAGAAAGTGTTTAGGATCCGCTCCAAATGCAGGTTTTGTAATGCAGAGCTCTACTTTTCGACTCTATATATCCCATCCCCGCACGCAGTTATTTGCAGCCCTGCGCATAATTGTACGGAACCAATGTAGGCCTTCAGAGCGGTGGCCGGAAGGGATTTAGGCTGTGGCGCCGTAATTTCGACCTCTGCGAGCCTGATGGTGCCATGAAGCGCACGCTACGGGCAGCCATCAGCATTATCGCTGCCAGATAACTTGCGAGCATACCTAGGGCAACCTTCCAGCTCGGATGAGATGCCGAAAAGCAAGAGAGATTCTCCGAATGTCGGGGGTATCAACGCATCGAAGCACATCACTTGCCAGTGATTTGCGTCCAGTTGGCAAAAAAAGAAAGAACGCACTATTGTCTAACCCCGCATTGTAGTAGTGATGCCGCTAACAATATTGGCCTTGATTCCAAGAGTGTCTCCATTAAACTTATTTCGTCACCCATTAATTGTGGAGGCCATTTTTAAATCGTAATAACGTTACTCGAAAGTGCTTTTGGGATTTGATGTCTTTGCTCTCCAAACGCAACGTGGGTTTTTACGTTCTTGCACGGGCCAAGCGCCGCAAAAGTAATTGTTGGCCACTGTACGTCAGCTTTCTCTGCTAATCACAGAAAGGACACAAATACAATACCACCACTGGCATCTCACGCGGACAGCCGTCTTGGGAGCGCACCTTGTACGGGTTTACATTTAAAAACAAGTGTGTATGGAGAATTTCAAAATTCTCTATATTCCGTCTATTTCACTGTTTAATATCTTGCGTTATTTATTTACTTGCTTGTTTATAGGACCCCCCTAACATGTGAGAACACCGCAGGTGGGCAAATGTTAAACTGGAAACCTGTCGTCTCTCAGCTATTTTTTGATTGATGAGTAGTTGCATTACTATTTCTCGACTGTCCACTAATTCACGATAACATACTACTTGTCATCATTTACTAATATAAAGGCCTTATCAGTGCTAACCCGACTAAGCCCTGTAACGTCTCGATCAATACACGCTAGCTCGTCGAAGAACACTGCTAAATACAGGGCGCATTAAGTTTATATCCGGCTGGCGAGGCTCCTATCTTCATTTTGTCGAGGCACCCCATGGCCCGAAGTTGAAGTTGATCGTTTTCCAGCGACGCAATATATGTTTGGAAGCTGTATATCCCGTGCGCCGACGACATTGCCCCTAAAGTATTTTGGGAAATGAATTCTCTTTCTCTCTTTTGTTTTTGCAAAAGCTTGTCTCCCTGGGGTTAGGCGCATTGCTACCTCTTAATAACTACGTGGAGCTCAAAAAGGTCCATTTGTTTTTGATACTCAGGCTGTTGTGTTGTTTTAGGCAGGACGACAGAGAAATCTTCAAAGGCGATTTGCTGTACAGAGACGTGGTTTAGAGCAGCATTATCGCTGTTACGAAACAAAACTCTTGTTATGGTTTCTATGCAAGGCCTGTCTTGCCGCTTTCTGATATATCTTCAGGGAAAAAAAGAATTAGGAGTGGTGATGACGGAAACGAAATATACGAATGTCGATGACAGTACATCATCAATTCTGTGCTGTTTTTCAGAAGCAGCCATTATTAGAGCGACTGTATATGGAAAGCTTTGAAGCTAGGAGAACCAAATAAAGAAGATTTCGTGAGAACAATTTAAGAAGCAAATCTTGCTTTTGTGTCAGCACTCCTAATTGATACATTAATTTGCACTGGAAACACTGCGTTTCAGGCATCTAAGGTTGATTCGTTTTTCAGTACTAATGCCCTAAAAAAGGTGACCTCAGAATTCAGCCAAGCTGTACAGATTGCAATTAAAGCGATACCTAGTGGTCGTTATAATAACATGAAGGTCGATATAACCATTGTTGTCGAATGGCTGGAGAAGTAGAGTAAACAATATTTATATCCGTCCCCCAACTATTCTTTACGTATAAAGTCTGGTATAACTAGCTCACTTTGCTATTTCACTGGACAAGAGAACAACTGTGCTACCCGAGCACTAAGCCTCTGAACCTGGAGGCATGAATCCGAAGATTTCTTAATGGTTGAGTTCGATCCCAATTTTCTGCCCTGATAAACTGCTGCGCATCAGGCTTCATTGATTGGACTTTAGAAACGAGAAAAATGGTTATAGAGCATTTCAACTGGCAGACATGCACAAAATCAGGAAGAAACAAAGTGAAGTTCGTTGTGTTATTTTTAAAGAAGAATATGTAGCAAGAAAAGTGGTTTTGATCACGCGATTCACCTGGTTAAGCCCATCCTCAGCCTTTGCATTATCCAAATATCTGCGCCATTACGGCTTGAACAAAGAAGACACCGCTCGCTGCGAAGCAGAAAGCGAAGAAGCAAGAGTAGGGATGATGTCTAGACGCTGTCCAAAAAAGTGCGTCCTAGACAGATCGTGATGACCGAGGCCATTAGAGAGCTGGAGCACCAGCCGTCTCAGATTTTCCGCTCCCGTCGATCCATTCTCCACTTTCTTCTGTCAAGCAAGGGGAAAGTAAAAAAAGGAGTGCTTTTTGTTAAAAGCCCTGATATGAACTCTCCCGCAGCTTAATACCATGTAATTGGCTTCCGTGGTACCGCTCGTCCATTAATACTACTGAACCGGACGCTGAGTAAAACGGGTAAAGCAAAGGCATTAAACCTGTCGTGCACAGATACGGGACACAGAATTATCCGCACTTTCAAATATGAGGGTGAAATGGAAGAAAGCACGGAGGAAAGAAGGTTATCAAAGGCGGTGCCCTATTTTATTCCCTGCGGTGAAGACTCACTTCCTTAGCTCGGTTATCCAAAAAAGTAATTTGCTGTGCCCTCTTAAAAGGATGGGTCCTTTCATAGCTTTGATGATTTTTGTTTTACCGTGCAAGGTTGAGGATGACGTCAAAGAATAGCGTACTCCGCAACACTAACAAGTGTTCGAGAAATTTTGCACTGCGGCCTATTCTAGATCAATGATCTTGCTAATTCGTAATGGCTGGCTAGTTTGTTATGCATACTTCAGACTACAGGGCATTACAAATACGACCCAAACAAGACAAGGACGCAAACAGAGGCGCTGATTGACAATAACTTTTTTTTATCGAGGGAAACGTAAACATTGTATAGGAAAGCAGTTGTAGTGGCAATCCGATGCAGTCAACGTCACACGGTGTACGGGGCCATAGAAGAGATAAAAGACTTAAGAGGTGATAATGCTAAAAGGCTATTAAATCTTAAAATGGATGGTACACAAATTTAATAATGTACGGTGGATCACAACATAACAGTGTATGTCATACTGTGCAAAGAGCCGTAAAACTGATGAAAGTCGTACAATGGAGTGACAAGGCCAAGAAACAATAAAATAGGAAGAAAAGAATAGTTCAATAATTATACGCGGAATGAAAACAACAAGGTGTGCCTAAAATGTGCAATTACCTTCGCAATATAAACGATAAAACATTCACTCTAAGTAAAACAGACATATGTGGTCCACACCGAAAGGTTTTACCAGTGTTCTTACAGGCAGTAGGCTCGTGATAATACAAGGCAATAAATTCAGCTCACGCATGCTTGGCACAAATATTTTACTCTTCTTCCCCTTCCCTCCAATCGTTGAAGTCGTCACTGTCGTTCAGAAGCAGCAGCTCTTTGTTTGCTCCGACATATGGAAACCTTGCTGACGCATCTCTCAGGGAATTTTGAAATGGCGCGAGCTTCTATTATTACCCTTGTGTTTTTGTTGCGAAAGGAACACTACGCGAGTCGCCGAGCCATTTCGCGGAGCTGACGAAAGGCCATACTGCGCATGCGCGAGTAGCAGTGACGTCACACGGCGCAAAGCTGGCTCGCCGCCGCCGTCACTGCGCGGGTTTCTCAGAGGTTTCGCCTCCGCGCTCGCCAGTTGCGCATGCGCAGCAGAAGCGCGTAGCCAGCGTGCCGGGGCCGCCACCGCTGCCACGCGCTCTCCATCGCCTCTCTCTCTCTCCTCTTTGCGTTCGCAATCCTCCAAATTTAACCAGAGCTAGACCACCGCCAATTTTCGTGCCGGCACTTCCGCCGGACAGTTGTTCTTCCGAAGGCAGGTTTGCTGTCACTTCACTGGTTACACAGTTTACATATTTCTTCTGAGTTGACATCTTTAAGATTTCTTTTGTGCTCTTGTAGCCTCGCTTTGAGACGCCTCCCGGTTCTGCCGATATAGGTGCTGGCGCACCACAAGGGGACTGAATAAACATTTTTTCCACAGTTTACAAGACGCGGATGGTGTCTCGTCATGCAGAGCGGTTCTCTAGGGGTGTCGGAATTAACACTTTACAAAACTGGTAAAATCTACATCTCCATCGACATCATCCGAACCGGGAGGTGAGCCGGTTTTCTCTTCTTGTACCAGAAGGAGCTTCTTCCAATAAGAACTTTGTTAAAAATTTTAGGCGTGCTCGCATGCCTGTTTCATTTAAAGTTAGTTTTATTTTTTTTTATGGTTAAGGTGATTTCAGTTTTAGGCACAGGTTGTCATATTTATTGAGAATATTATTTTTCTTTCATTATTGTGAAAAGATTTTATCGTATTTTTCCCCTGGTCACCTTTTTATATGACTTTTATTGATTTTAGAGCTCTTTACGCCATATCACAAACGCTGATGATTCAAGCATACTTAATTACCTAATTTCGGAGTACGAATCATTTGAAGAACTCGCTAATTATCAAGGTACAAATATAGATACGCTGTGGGAAAGCTTCAAGGCCATTGTATCGCACTGCATCAAAAACTTTGTACCATTGAAGACCAAACGAACAAATACACGTAATCCCTGGATAACACGTGATATCATTCATGGGAAACGCAAAGTAAAACGACTAAGGAAATCACTAAAATCAAAAAATGACTATCAGGTAAAACATAAGCTCACGAACGCCATCCGTGAAATGAAAGCAAAAATTATGGCAGCGAAAACAAACTACTTCTCAGTTACGCTTCCTAATTTTTTAAAACACTCCCCTGGAAAATTTTGGAAATACCTCAGCCCCAAAACACAAAAAGACACCTTCAGTTGCCAAGGACAAAATCAAAACTTCGCAAATTCCTTAAATACATACTTCCAATCTGTGTTCACAGATGACGATGGCCGCACACCGGAGAGTATTCACCGCAATCAAACACCGCTAGACATGCCAACAATAACCGAGACAGGCGTTCTGAACCTACTTTTATCAATAGATACAAAAAAAGCAAATGGTCCTGATAATATTCCAAACACTTTTTTGCAAAGATATGCCGAAGTCAACGCGAAATTTTTACATTTAATGTTCAATAAATCTTTATCAACCTGTAGTCTAGCTAATGAATGGAAAATCGCGAAAGTTATTCCTATACACAAAACAGGAGGCAAAGATGACGTTTCAAATTACAGACCAATATCACTAACGTGCACGGTAGGAAAATTATTGGAACACATTATACTAAAGCATATCACCAGTTATGTTGAGCAACATATCATTTTATCGCCTGTTCAACATGGATTTCGAAGGGGACTTTCAACTATCACCCAATTACTCGAACTAACACATGATTTATTCCAGAGCATTGATAACCAAAAGCAAGTTGACTTGATTGCACTTGATTTCTCTAAGGCATTTGACAGAGTAAGCCATAAAAAACTAATTAGCAAACTTACATCAACTTTAGGTGACGGCCCTATTATCAACTGGATCGAGGACTACTTAACTAACCGATCTCAGTATGTTGTAGTTAACAATGATATTTCTTCTATTGCGCTCGTTACGTCGGGAGTACCCCAAGGGTGCGTCCTTGCTCCACTTTTATTTCTCATCTTCATTAATGATCTGCCCTCTAACATACATGTTAAAATTAAACTTTTTGCCGATGACTGCATCCTTTACAACGAAATTAACTCTATAAATGACCACGATGATTTAAAAAGCGCCCTTCAAGAAGTGGTAATATGGTGTCACAAAGGGCAAATGGAACTGAACATTAAAAAAACAGCCTTCTTATCTGTAACCCGTAAAAAACAAAGGTCCGAATATGTGTACAGCATCAATAACATACCGCTCACCCGAGTTCACGAACACAAATACCTTGGATTAATCATTTCACATGATCTAAGGTGGGAATCACATATTAACAGCATAGTATCATCTGCTTTAAAACGATTGTTCTTCCTTAGAAGACGGCTTCGAGAAGCGCCACCGGAGACCAAACTGTTAGCATATAACACATTTATTCGATCAGTTCTCGAATATGGAAATACGATTTGGTTTCCCTACACACAACAACTCATTAACAAACTAGAAGGAGTGCAGAGAAAGGCAATTAGATTTATCTTTAACAAATACAGGAGCAGTGATTCACCATCCCAACTACTAAATCAAGCATGTATTCTTACTTTACAGAAACGCGCCAGACTAGCACGACTAAAATTATTGTTCCAATTAGTTCATAACACATTAAACATAGATACTTCGTTATATATATCTGTAGATGAATCCAGACCATCCCGGCATAAGCACCCATTAACCCTTAAAGAGTACGCATTCCGAACCGACTGTTTCAGATATTCATTTTTCCCGCTTGCCATAAAAGAATGGAATAGTTTGAACCCCTCTATTACTACTAATACATCTTTGCAGAAATTTGTAACTTTGGTAGAAGAACAGTTGAGCGATAATTAAATAGATAATTAAATCATAATTATTCAAGTACAACAGACCACTCGTATCACTGCATGTAACAGCATCTTTATGAACATATTACTTACAATGTATAAAATTGCACCCTTTTCTGTGAAAAATATTCTCTCGTTATGTGTTTTATTTTCTGTTATCTGTGTTTTTTTTCCAATACTCATGTAATTACTTGAAAATAAGTGTTTTTAATGTATACCATTCCATTTGTATTCGCTTTGTACCTTCTTACTATATGCCCATCCTGTAAAAATCCCAATGGGATTGACAGTATGTGAAATAAATAAAATAAATAAATAAAATAATATCAACTGTTATGCAGTCATCCAGAGCACATTATTATACTTTTTTGTACCAATCCTTTTAAGATTTCATCGCATTTTAGCATTATCACCAATTATGTCGTTTATTGCTTTTATGGGCCTTTGCACATTGTGAAGTCGACTGTGTCTGATTGCGACTGCAACTGCTATCCTTTACGTTTCACTGAATAAAAATATCGGTTGTCTGTCCACGCCTGTGTTTGCGTCCTTTTCTTGTCTTGACCGTGTTTCTACTGCGGTGTAGTCTTATATACCAGGTATTCATATGAGAAATTCAACGCACGCTAAGGCTTGCCTAATTCCAACTATTTATTATAGAGCTAGCCCTACAACAGGCGGATGTTATATGGCGCTGCTCCCTAACAAGATGAACTCGTAAGACCTTTCCTGTCAAAGTTATTCGGGACAAGCAAATGCTGAATATTAGAAACAGATTAAACACAGCGTTTGCTTGTGAGCATGCCGCACAATAGCATTCTTACCGAGATAATCGCCCACGTACCTTAGATTATAGGCATTTTTTCTCAGACAAAATGTAGTTTTTTTAACGTTCTGGTTTTAACGTTTTAACCTTTTGAACGATTGCCGTGCAAACCCATGCTTCCGGTTGTGCATTCGCATACTCCCTCCATATCTACCTTCGTCAACTATCTTCCGGGGGGATTGCTGTGGCAGCCACACTTCGGAACTGCGCCCTACCAGTATGACGCTAAACACTGAAAGCGAGCTTTTAACGGCTACCGCTGTACCTTCGTTGGTGCATAACTCGTACATAAGCCCTATCGTCAACAAAATAAAGTTCGCTAGGCTGTTCAGTCCTTCGAATTCATAGACTACTGTTTGAAGCTTAAACATCACCCTTGTCACAACTTCCATTAGAGCAGCGAAACCTGTCCGTCTCAGCCGCCCCAAAAATATCTCATGGTATTAACAGTACCTTTTGCTGGGCTAGTTGGTGTGACATTGTGTTCAGAAAAGAAAAAACAGCGCTAAATTGTACACAAACCACATAGAAAGACGGACAGGACGGGCGCTGACTCCAACTAAGTTTATTGAAAGCCCCATGTAGCATATATATAGCCCGAAGAAGGTGAACGCATGCGCATTTCCCACATGGCAACAACACCCACACACACAAGGACGATAATCGCGTATTTTTTAACAATCTGTGCTCACTTCCTCGTAGGGAAATAGAAGTGGTGCTGACGCACATGCCACCCCTCTCTTTGATAAAAAAGGCTTCTGCCAGTTTGCGAGCTAATCTATCTTTACTTCTGGTTATAACTTTAATCTCTTCAAGTCGTGGTGCACAGTGCTTTTTATTTCCATCAATGCCAGAGCGGCAATGGGCGGGAAGGTTTTCGAACGAATCCGATGCGTTCCCTAAGGACCTTCTGTGTTCCCCAGCACGCTCGTTGACGCAGCGTCCGGTCTGACCGACGTACACTTTGCCACATGTAAGGGGGATCTCGTAGACCACTCCCGTGGCACACCTTACGTACGGCTTTGAGTGCTTCTTCCCACACCCAGATGTGGCTTTCGCACCGCTGCTAATCTTGGGGCACATCTTTGCCAATTTGCAGGGGGCGGAGAAGACCATGGGGACTCCGTACTTGTTGCCAACTCGTTTTAAATTGTGGGACACCTTGTGCATATACGGTATCACCACTGGTCTGGCTTCACCGAAAGGTTCTTTCCTCCGTTTCCCCTTTGGCTTGCCCTTAAGTTTCTGCAGCAATGCCTCAGTTACGGCAGCCAAGACGTGGTCAGGGAACCCTGCTTTACGCAGTCTGTTCACCTCGCCCTCGAAGCTCTCCCGCATCATGTGAGAGCACGACTTGTCGTGCTCTCACATGATGCGTGCTCTCACATGTCGTGCTCTCACATGATGCGGGAGAGCTTCGAGGGCGAGGTGAACAGACTGCGTAAAGCAGGGTTCCCTGACCACGTCTTGGTCTATGCTATATGCGTCTTTCCAATAAAGCTTTGTTACTGATACGCCGAATTACCAGTACTGGTGATACAAAAGGGCATCTTGGGTTATTTGGTTGAATTCATTCTACAGATCTTTAAAACAGGACTAAGAAGTAGCGACACACAAAGAGTGCCGTGCCTTTTTTTCGACGCCCTGTATATCATTATCTTCTCCTAGCATTATCTAGCCTTAATAAAGGCTCTTATTAATAACAATGCTTTATGTGCCTTTACTTGCGCCCTCAATGCAACACGTATATGTTTCCTTCTTGTCTGGCTTATTAGCGCCGTTGACAGAAAGAATCATAAGACAGGAGAAAAGAAAAAAATCGGAATAACGAGCTTTCTTCTCATTGATAAAGTGCAAACTGTAGCTGTAGAAACATTTTCTTTGGGCAGCTATAGAACTGCGTAATCTCAGCGGAGTGCAGTTAGAAAGCCTTTCGTATAGTGGGTTGCGCTGTAACTTCTCCAAAAGAGCGTCAAGTTAAAAGAAGAGAAAGGCACAAGTAGTGAGAAAGAAAAACACGAGATGGAGCTAAAACTTTGTTACGGAAAGACAAGCTTCAAAAATAAAAAGAAAGAGAGGACGCCCTAGTCTTGAAAGAGGATCACATGTCTGCCAAGTTCGATTCCGTGTGTGTTTCTTCCCGCATGGTCAAAGCATCGACTCTTTGCAGGTCTCAGTTATATCACAGCTGCAGGAAGGCAAAAAAAATATAGCGATAGGACTGCATCAGCGACTCTAGACGCCAGTTTCTCGTTTTTACTTGCTCACATGAATTCCTTGCTCGAAAGAAAAGTAGTGAGCACAAGAGAAAAGGTCCCTTCGCTCAGCGTTCAAAAGATGAAGTGAAGGTTGCGATACGGCAACATTGATTTCTGCCCAAGCTTATTCAGGACACGGCCCAGGAGACATCAAATCTATTGCGTTTTATTTGCTCTTCATCCTTCGCGCTTGTTTTCAAACTATGCTCCGGTAGCGACCAAGGGCGAGCAACGGGAGAGAAACTTGTCTAGTTGTTCGGCCATGGCTGCATTTTTTGTTGGATTAGCAAACGCAGGAATGCAATCATTCGGGAAACAAACAACCTATTTGGATGGTTCTTCAGGCTTTTAAAGGGTTGCTGCAGATATCGGGCACAGTACTCGGCACTTATTGGAACAAAATTGAAGGCATACACAACAATTCTGAAAAAAAAGCCTTGTTGATTAGGAAACCGTTTATGAACGGAATGTTTTCATATTATGTCAGATTTCATTATGGCAATCAATAAATCCGCAGATCACCGCAGAGGTGTTGTTGCAACCGAAAAGTATGAGGCCGGCACGAGGAAGGAAATGATGGGTTTGCTGGCTTCGAGTGCTAAGATACAAGATGGCGTGCATCCGAACGGTGCATCTCCCCGGCACGAGAGTCTAGCTCCATTCGGAGGAACTTCAGCGTCATCGTCTTCAGCGGCTGGTGCTGCTCCTGCTGCGTAAGGCCGCTGCTGCTGCTACAGTAGGCCCCTCCGCTAGTGAAGGGGTCCCGTGAAGCTGGAAGCCGGAACGATACTTTTCGCTGCTGAGGGGTAGCGGGGAAAGATGGCGCAGGAGGGCAGCCGGCCCATTGGAGCAGAGAAGCCACACGTGTAGGGCCAGTGGATCGGGCGTCTTCTGTGAAGGCTGGCTTCAAGCGGTCTATTGAAATGTAGTCAGTGCGCCCATGAATGTCCACGATGAAGAACTTCGGTGTTCTTTCGAGTACGCGCAATGGGCCGGCGTAGGGGCGTTGAAGCGGCTTGCGGACAGTCTCGGCGAACAAAGACGTGTGTGTAAGTGGCTAGTTCGGATGGAACGTGTGAAGATGGCCCATACTGGCGTCGGAGATGTGGCGCTCAGAGATGACGGCAAAAATGGCGGAGCTGCGTCACGTAATCGGTAGGGTCTGGACTTGTGGACGAATCGGTGGATTCGAAAAATTCACCAGGAAGACGCAGGGGGAACCGAAGACAAGTTCTGCTGGAGTGCAACGAAGATCTTGTTTTAGCGTAGCACGGAGGCTGAGCAGAAGCAGTGGTAGGGATGCAGTCCAGTGGGTAGTGTCGAGTTGGGCTTTGAGGGATGTTTTTAGCGAACGATAGAAAAGTTCGATCATGCCGTTGGCGATGGGATGGTAAGCAGTAGTTCTGATTCGTGAAGTGCCAAGTAAATTCGTAAGGTGATTAAAAAGAGAGGATTCAAACTGGGCGCCACGGTCGGTGGTGATGGTCGAGGGAACCCCCTACCGGGAGACCCAACCGGCGACGAATGTTCTGACAATGGTGTCCCTGGTGGCGTCAGGCACAGGGAAAGCTTCGGGCCAGCGAGTAAACCGATCGATGCAAGTAAGGAGATATGAATGTCCCGCGGAAGGTGGCCAGGGACCCCAGATATCGATGTGGACGTTGTCAAAACGGGCTGACGGCGGAGGGAAGGAGCCGAAGGGAGAGGTCGTGTGTCGCTGAGTTTTAGACTGCTGGCAAGCCAGGCAGGCACGGGCCCAGGCGCGCACGTCGTTGTTGATGCCGGGCCAGACATAACGTTTTGTGACAAGATTCTGCGTGGCGCGAATTCCGGGATGGGAAAGGCCATGGAGGGCATCGAAGACAAGACGTTGAAAGGCAGAGGGGACCAAAGGGCGTGGAGTGCAGGCCGAAGTGTCGCAGATGATGGGGACGGGGCACGAAGGGACGAGAATTTCACAGAGAACCAGCACTCCAGGGTCCTTGAGAAGGTCCTTAACTTCCGAGTCATGTTGCTATGCTTTTGCGAGGGCGGCAAAGTCGATGTTCGGTGATGGAGCAGCAGATGCAAGGGAAGCAGTAACACGCGACAGAGCGTCCGCCGGAGCATTGTCGAAACCCTGCACATGTCTGATGTCAGTCGTGAATTCTGCCACGTACGAAAGGTGACGAATTTCGCGAGGCGAAATGGAAAAAAAATGAGTGGTTTGTGGTCGGTTACGATGTGGAACTGCCGACCTTCTAGGAGGTGCTTGAAATGCCGCACGGACATGTACATGGCAAGGAGTTCACGGCCGAAAGTACTGTAGCGGCTTTCGGCAGCGGAAAAGTGTGAGAAAAAAAACGGAGGGCTCCAAGCACCATCCACGAGCTGATGTAGCACGGCTCCAAAGCCGGAGTCGGAGGTGTCGGTCATGAGGCGTAGGGGTGCATCAGGGCGCAGATGGGCAAGGAAGGCGAGGTCGGAGAGTTTCGCTTTGGCGGCCCGGAAAGAATCCAGAGCAGCTGAAGACCATGTGAGTTGTGCGGAGTTTGCTGTCTTGCCTTGAAGCATGTCTGTCAATGGTTTGAGGAGTGCAGCACAGTGAGGGATGAAACGGCAGTAAAAATTGATAAGGCCGAGAAATTCACGGAGTTTGCGTATTGAGGCAGGCTGCGGAAAGTCTTGAATGGCCTGGACTTTTGATGGGAGAGGCCGCATGCCGGAGCGGTTGACAAGGTGACCAAGAAAGTCAAGCTCCGACTTGCCAAATTCACATTTTGCTCTGTTCATGATCAGGCCGTAATCAGAGAGCCGTTGAAATAGCTGCCGGAGGTGTTGCAAGTGCTCCTCTCTGTCGTGGCTGAATACGAGGAGATCATCGATGTAGGCCATGCAGAAAGGTATACCCCGTGTAACTGTGTCAACGAAGCGTTGAAACGTCTGGCCAGAGTTACGGAGGACAAATGGCATGCGGAGGTATTTGAAAAGGCCGAATGGTGTAATGATTGCAATTTTGGGTACATCAGATGGTTCTTCAGGGATTTGATGGTAGGCTTTGACGAGATCAATTTTAGAGAAAATTGTGGCGCCATGCAACGCGGCGGTGAAATTCGCGATGTGAGGTAGGGGATAACGATCTGGAACGGTGGCGTTGTTGAGGGCGCGGTAATCGCCACAGGGCCGCCAGTTCCCTGGGGATTTCTTCGGTGCCATGTGTAGAGGGGACGCCCATGGGCTAGATGAAGGTCGGATAATGCCGAGCTCCAGCATGTGTTCGAACTCGTTGAGGGCGATCTGTAAACGGTCTGGAGCAAGGCGACGGGCTCGAGCTTGTGTGGGCGGGCCAGTGGCCACAATGTGATGCGTGACCTGGTGTTTGACGGGTAGAAAGAAGTTGGAAGGTTGGAGCAGAGTAGGGTATTTATCTAGGAGGAGCTCGTAGGCGGACTGGTGCGGGCTGGGTATACTGGCAAGCGGTTCTCGAAGACGGGGGCCCTGAACAGAGAGGTTTGTCTTGGCGTCCACGAGACACTTGCTGTGCATGTGGACCAGAAGATTGTAGTAGCGCAAGAAATCAGCTCCGAGAATTGGGTAGCGTACGTCTGCGACGAGGAAAACCCATCGGAACACACGTCGGAGGTCCAAATTGAGTATAAGAGCATGTTCGCCGTGCGTAGCGATGGGGGGAAGGTTTACGGACTGGAGCGATGGTTGTCCGTGAAATTTTCCGGCACAAGTACCATGCGGCACAAGTACAAGTACGGCGGGCACAAGTACCATGTGGACCGACGACGGCAAGCGCTGGAGGAAGAACTCTCGTAGCAAGTCTTGGTCGAAGGTAGCAGCCTTGTCCCCCAGGAGCTGCTGGAGCCGCCGCAGCAACTGTGTTGGCTTGCGATCCCCCATTTCTTAGGAGATGAGCTGCTGCAGACGGCGATGTTCCGAGGCAGCTGTTCGCTTTATGAGCTCAGCAGCCAACGTGTCAAACGGGGCCGAGGCGGGCGGAGTGATGAAGAGGTCGCGGACTTCGGCGGCACTCTCAGGTGGTAGCGACGCAGCGACGTGATGAAACTTCTCCTGGCTAGTGATGCGGCCAATAGTGAGCTGGCTGTTGACCTTAGCGAGCCAGAGCTGAGGATTAGAGGCTGAGAACTCGGGAAAGCGAAGGGACAGCGCAGGGACTACGCTGGAAGGCCCATCACCAGGCATGGCGGAGGCGTTGTCGTCGGCGTTGGCCATGGTGGGAGCGGGTGTTCCAGCGGACGTCCGGGTCACCAGTTTGTTGTAAAACCGAAAGGTATGAGGCCGGCACGAGGAAGGAAATGATGGGTTTGCTGGCTTGAGTGCTAAGATGCAAGATGGCGTGCAGCCGAACGGTGCATCTCACCAGCACGAGAGTCTAGCTCCATTCGGAGGAACTTCAGCGTCATCGTCTTTGGCGGCTGGTGCTGCTCCTGCTGCGTAAGGCCGCTGCTGCTGCTAGAGTGTCACCAAAAGTTGAAGAGGCACCAGTGCCTAACGAAAGACCCGTCACTCTGCCTGTCATGTCATGAAAATAATAGCTCAAATATTTGTACTCGGGTCGCTTCGTGCGCACGTTGCTGGGTAACTTCTACTGAGCATAGAGGGGCGATTAATTATAGAGCTGTACGTTATACTAGAAAACGATTGAGCGAGTTCTATTTACTGGTGCGGTTAGCTTTTTTATTGCGCAGAACGTTACACTGTTCATGCATTGTTCGAACGCCTACGTTTTTAGCGATCAAATACTTCGTGGTTATGTTCGCGAAGCCCTTTTTATTTCCTCACTTATTTCAGGTGCGGCAGGTGCCCTGGAGTGAGGGCTGTACATGAATTGTGGGCTAATAAAATGTTTTTAATAAAAAAATTGCTTGCATGGTTTTCTTCAAATTAGCTGGGTTCGTATGAAGGGTGAAAATTATAGGAATAGTCTTGTACGCGTGAGCTGCTTGGATTAAGAAGTGGCGAAGGGGATCGTGTTCCAGTCGGAGGTGGATAGACGAGCTTGTGGTGATTTGTGTGAGTCGAAAAATAGTGAGCAGCTGGGACAAAATAAGTACAAGACAGCCTGTGACATGTTATATGATAGGAGGTCTTCAAGTTTTATAATTCCGCTGGAGGTTAGGTAAGCCTGCTGCACTTTTCCGGAACGGAACTCCGGCGGTGTACATGTTAGTACAGTGGATAAATCGAATGGCGTGGTTTTAAGGAAGTTTAGAGAATTAGTAGGGTTTAGTGGAACGGCTTCGCAGATGGCAGATGCGTACTTTTGTTTGGGGCGAATTCGTGTTTTATAAGCTAGTAACTTAACCGTTGGTGAGATAGATGTAAAATGCAGCGAAGGTATTCCAGAGCTTTTTGGTGTGGCTACCTATTCATATTCTATGGGCTGATCAGTTAGGGTTCTGCCATATGCTAATTATAAAAAAAGTGGATGAAACGATGGAACCATTCGCATGACAATTTGCAATGGCGTATTTTTGCTGTCTGTTAAAGAAAAGAACCATGGTTTAGTTAGCTCTTAGTGTAGTGAAAAACAATCAGCCATTCATGACACCACTCATCCAGCTTTAGTCAATGAATTGAAGAACATTGGCATCTGCAGCTCCAAAACTCAACCGGTAAGTAACGCAATCGTCGAGAATATGCGAATGTTTTGATAACGTCCTTTATTGCCTCAGGGCATAAATGGAATTAGGAAGGTAGAAAGAAAAAAATAATGTGCGAATGTTCAACGAAACATTATCTGGATACCCACGGAATTAAATCAAAATGGTTTATTTTTTATCATTCTATACGTAATGTAAACCAAACTAAAACAAAAGCGAAAGAAGGAGATGACCAACTGCGCCTTTGCGCACGCAGGAAAGTACGTCGAAAAATGAAAGGCTTATTATTACATTCTGCAGGCTGCTGCAGATTAGTAAGGAAGTTCTTTATCCAGTTGAACACGAGGTTTAGCTGCAAAAGTTTAGCAGCAGCTGTTTGTCACGGACTTTGGCAAAAGTCTTTTTGAAGTCGATGAAGGGGTCATCAATATGCACTCTAAAGTCTTTTTGAAGTCGATGAAGGGGTCATCAATATGCACTCTAAGTTTGACACCAATGTTTAATCCGCGAGGAAATAGTACTCGTTGAGTATCACCCGACCATACTGTTTGAAATCCATAGTGGTCATGCTAGCGAACAGAAGATATCGTGCAAACGAGATACTGAATGACAAGGACTAGCTAGCTAGCATCGATCTTCTTCAGCTTGTACAGGTAACAGACGTTTCTCCCAGCCGCAGCGAATATAGAAGCATTAGAAAAAATTGCTGGCGGTTTAGCATTCATAAGCATACAAATTTTTGCTAAGGAACGCTTTTCTGCGGGTGGACACCACCGTCAGGTATCTCAAACCTCGACTAATTTGTCCACTGACCCAGAAAGACAGTTATGCTCCTTTCCTTTATTAAATTAAACGGAGTCTTAACGTTCCTCTGCTTTTCGAAAAAAGAAAGATGCGCAACCTTTCAATTTGTAAGTGCACGCAGCTGACCTAGCTGAGCAGTGAACTAGTGAGCGAGTTACACTTGCTACTCGGAGGCTTCGCACACATTCACAGACACACACCGCTGAAACCCGGGGAGTGCGGCTAGATCTGCTTTCGCACTAAAAACTGAGAATGCCACTAGCAGAGCGCTCGGCTGCCGAGCCGGAGTGCCCGGGTTCGAACCCGACAGCGGCGGCCGCGTTTCGATGGAAGTGAAACGCAAAAAGCGCCATGTGCTGTGCGATGTCAGTGCACGTCAAAGATCCCCATGCGGTTGAAATTATTCCGGAGCCTCCACTACGACACCTCTTTCTTCCTTTCTTCTTTTACTTCTTATTTTATACCCTCCTAGCAGCGCGGTTTGGGTGTCTACCGAGATTGGTGAGACAGTTACTGCGTCATTTCCTTTCCCCAAAATCAATTTCAAATTTCCACTAAAGAAAAGCTCTTATAGAAAAGGGAGATTCTCTTCACGAACGATAGTGGGCTTTCTGGCATGCCGTATAGAGCTGCAAGGGTGCACCCTTTACAGGCGTTCATTGAAGCTGAAACCTTAAGTCTATATGTATAAGCAAGGAGTAAGCGGTATTAAGTCATACTTTGCCGCAAAGCAAAACTGCGCGTTAATTAGCGCTAACAGGTCGAAAACAATGGGAAACTAAGCAAACAAGGCTATCTCAAGGTGTGAATCTAGGCTTTACTAGGGTGGGGTTATGAAATGAATATGCTGAACATGCTTCGGCTTCCACAGCAAGCGTTTAATGGATGGTGGCCATTCTAATTCAGTGCTTGGTGATCGCCTCGGTAGTAGAGTGATAAACAGTGATAAATACTGTTTGAAGAATATAAGGTGATGTTAAACAAGTAAGGGAAAGTGCCGCATTAAGAATCATGCTTAATTCTCCACGTGGATGTTCTCACCATGGTACGCCCTCCAAGCATGCCCAGTTTTTAAGCTGGCCGCCGCAGTGGCTCAGTCTTTATCGTGCTCGGCTGCTTACCCGTAAGACGCGGGTTCGAGCCCGGCCGCGGCGGTTGAATTTCTATAGAGGCGAAATTCTAGAGCCCCGTGCACTGTGCGCTGTGAGCGCACGTTAAAGAGCACCAGGTGGCTGAAATTTCTGCAGCCGTTCACGGCGACGTCTCTCATAGCCTGAGTTGCTTTGGGACGTTAAACCCCACGAATGAAACCCCTTTTTAAGAAAAATTTTGAAAAATTTGAAAACCAAAAATTACGACAAGAACAATAAACACCCAAAAGCACAGAGAAGCAAAATCGTGGTCTGAGCTAGTTGGTACATCTTCACAACTTCACCAGCGCTGTGACGAGAAACAAAGACAGAGAAGGAAGGACAGGGACAAGCGCTACTAACAACTGAAAGTTTATTTGAAAAAACACAGATTATGTACTCACAACTGCTAACCCGGAGCGTCTGCGCTTCCGGCAAAAAAGAACACAATGAAGAGTTACGAATCCAGACACGAAATTTCCCACTCATGTATGGTTACAGAAGGTGTGCTAAGGCACGAGTAGCTGTTCTTGTGAATGTGATAGGCTTCACACAACTCCCTAGACAACTGATCTTGATGTCTAAACTTAATCTTAGCCATGTTAAGCAGTGGAAAGCTTGCTTTTCTATTAGACACCTTGGACACACCGGGTTTGTTCAGATGACACTGAGAAGCGCAGACAGACGACTTTATTTTTCAGGAAAACCCAAGCCGTATTTAAGCGCTCTTTGTCACAGAAAGATCGATTCTTCATCCTGTCGTGAGTTGTTTCCTGCTTGTTGGTATCACTTCTAGTAACTATGTATGCATTGCACAGCATTTCTCACTTCTTTGATAGGGAGGGCCGGGCCAGTGATTGCTTAACTTATGTTTTTCATGTTTTAGTGTTGAATTTTAAGATAGCATAATCTCGAGTTTATCTTGTGCAATGTACCGGCTTCTGAAAGAGAGCGCTTAAATACGGCGTGCGTTTTCCTGAAAAACAAAGTTGTCACTCTGCGCTTCAAAGTGTCGTGAATGTGCCTCCCTGCTGTCCTAACCCTTTCGCGCAGTTAACTCTTTAATTCATAAAACACCGCCCTTGTTCTTTCATTGGGCGCGCAAAAAAAGAAGGCCCATACTGCCCTCTAGGTTAAGAAACGCTTCAGTTGAGCTTTTTTTTCTCCTGAAAGATAAAGGTCAAGTTTTAGGTTACCCCATCGTACAACGACGACGATGACGACAGAGTGAACGACCGAAATCCATAAAGCTAAAAAAAGTTCTTACCTGCTCCCATTGCTGCAAAACAGTGTAGTTTCGAAAATCACCCGCACTAGGAGATGCCCGCTTGTCACGTGCGTAAAATACCTGACGCAAGAAATTATGGGTGTTGAGAGGACAAAATTTTAGTTGGAATGCTGTTGTTCTTATCTCCTTTCCTTTGTGTGGAACATAAAACAGAAGGGAAGGAAAAAGATGGGATGACCTCGCTTGTGAAATACTGCACCGCCCTGTAAATTCCTTTCTTGGTTACCGCAAGTCCCGGCACTAAGGCGTGCTAGAGATAATGGCGCAATAAAAAAAAGCCAAGTTGGAGTAGGTGAAAATTTGCCTAATATTGACTTCGTGGTACGGTCGTCACTCGTAAGCTGTCACTATAGGTTGCAAATTAAAAAAAATATATGCCGCACCCTAAAAAAAGGAACGAGAACAAAGGAATGTCTGATGTAAAATATATCGAGGCGTTATGCACATGACAGATGAACAGGATGGATTGGGTTGTTATGCGCGTTAAAATTAAGCGCAAGAGTGGAAAGCATTACATGCAAGCAATACATTCAATTGTTGTAAACAAGAGAATCAACATGCTTTGGGATAGCGTGGATAAAATTTTTGCACAACAGTGGCATCGACGCGCTTTGAAAAAAAAAATATTGCGGCCTTACTCATTAGTTTACACGTTCTGTTACCCGTCTTTGACCTTGTTGGTTAATAACAATATTTTTGCACCAATGGCCTGCCAGTTACAAAGCCATTCTGAAAGCTTGGGAAAAAGTGAAATTCCTGCAGGGGTGCGAAATAATCCGCGATGTACATTCGACCAGAGGACCACATTGTGCACCGTATATATGACTCATAATAAGAAAAACACAAAATCTATACAGGACTTCAAAATTTATGCAAAACCGAAAAAAGTTCATTCGGTTCTTGACCCTAAAGAAGCGTTACGCACCCGTTTTTTTCCAGCCACCTATTAATTAACCGTACACGGTTTATCTCCGTGGCTCGCGACGCTAAACGTTACAAGACTGCATCTTCTCGAGTAGCACCCCGACAGCGTTGGCTTACCGCCAAGTTAGCTATTCGACTAATTAATCAGGCGAACGCGACCAAACTAAGTTCACCGGTTCGCCTTTCGGGCAGCTGCACTCACCCGCTGCTAGCACATTTCACGCCGTGTCAGTTCGTAGCGCCACAACTTCCCTGCGAACGAGGAGACTTTCGACAGGTAGCTCGAACAGAGACGGAAGTGGGAAGGAAGGGAGAAGGAGATGTCAGACTCGAAAACGCCGTGTCACTCGCCATTGAAACCTGCCGGAAGAGGGCGCTAGACAAAGTGAAGCATGATATATATACTCCATTTATTTCAATGTGTTTTAATTCAGCTGCCATGGCACTTGCTCGTTGACAGTTTCAAGCTAGCGACAGAGTCCAGCCTTACAAAAACTGCGTCTGCAAAACCTGGTTTGCTAATTCTTACAGAAATTATAACACTTAGTTCGCCGTTCAGCCTACTTACACAATTACTACAAAAAACCGTCAAGTATCATTGGCTGGGGAGTTTTTAACCGGACATTGATTTGCTACCAGTGCGTCACGTAGGACACCTCATTCCGCCATAGCAGTAGAATGATAGCTCAATGCGGTTATCAAAGAATTACAGTTCAGTTTTTTCCATGGTCATTTAACTGTGCGCCCAGTGCTAGGAAAGTGTGGCCGCAGTGAAAGAAGAACTCATTAATGGAGAGGCAGCTGACATGCGAGCTGCAGTTTGTTCATATTTGGTTACAACATGCACTTTTAGAGTGGCAACGTCCTTTCACTTTAGGACAGCCTAACAGTTCTACATAAGAACGGGAGATACCACGCAAGCAGTCTAGAGTGTCTAATAGCTTCCTTGTTGGCATACCTTTTGTTCCGGATGTACAAGCAAGAGGTGTTTTGGGAATCCTCAGAAGAGACAGACGCAAATCAGACACCGAAAGAATTATAATGTACCGTAAATCTCCTCTAGGCGAGTTGTGTTCAACGCATTTTGACATCCGCATGAGGAGGGAAACTTGAGTCTTTCATTTTGCCTGTATTCCTGTTGGGGTGCACCTTTTAGAGTGCTTGCCTTCGTAAAGGCTGAAAATGACTCTGAACCAATATCAGCCAATATGGAGAGAAGAGTGCCAAGGGCGTTGTGGTTGCGCTGCGGCCGTAAAGAAATAATGCCGGTTAGCAAGAATAGGTAGATGGTAACTAAAAACTGCGACAACAAGGCTGTCTCAAGGTGTGCATTGATTTTTTTCTTGGATGAGTCCTGTAACTTAATAGGCTCGACGTGATTATGCTCCTACGAGAAACATATTGCAGTGATGAGTGCGCTTCATTAGTGTCATGGGCACGTAAGGGCACGTAAACAATTCCAACTGACGAATTTAATCCGAGACCCTCCACTACGGTTTCTCTCATCCGCTATCTGCTGGTCTGGCATGTATAGCCGCACGTTCCACATTCCACTACAGCCTTAACGTGCATCTGCAATGACCCAGCAGTGTTTTGGAACTTTGTGACCAGCCTGTATTATTTCGAATGCGAACACAACCCGAAATGGTCGTTTGGATCTACTTGAGAGCATTGCATCCCCTTTGCCATTGTTACGTTTTCACTTCTACTGTGTTTGCGTGTAGCGCTCTATCTCCTAAAATTTATTTTCTAAAATACATACGTGTGCGTGCGTGCATGAGCGTGTGCGCGCGCGTGTGTGTGTCCCTGTGTGCGCGCGTGCGCGTTCGTGTGCGTGTGCGTGTGCGTGTGTATGTGTGTGTGTGTGTGTGTGTGTGCGTGCGTGCGTGCGTGTGCGTGTGCGTGTGCGTGTGTGTGTGTGCGTGTGTGTGTGTGTGTGTGTGTGTGTGTGTGTGTGTGTGTGTGTGTGTGTGTGTGTGCGTGCGTGTGTGTGTGTGAGCGTGTGTGTGCATGCGAGCGTGCTTGCGTGCGTGCTTGGATGCGTGCGCGTGCGTGTGTTACCTATCTCGCGCAGTCATCGAATTTCGTCGCGATCATCGGCAAGGTTCTGGCGTGAAGACAAATTTTAAATGCTCTCAGGGCAGAGAGAAAACAATTCCCTTGCGCTTTCCTTGGCTTTGACGACTGCCTGCCAGCTTCGTATGTGTTTGTCATAACGAGCCCCTCATTTCCCTTCGCTTGCCTGCCTACATGAACAAAGACAATTTTTCGTTTGTGTAATAACGTCGAAAGTATCGCTAAAATATACCAAGTTGAGACACAAGTCTACGAGTGCAAGATTCGTGAAATCATTTAGAGATAGTACAGTACAAGTATGCGTAATGTCGGGTAGGAACTTTCTTGCTATGTATTTTGTTATGAGCGCCAAAGGGTGCCTTGGCTAGACGCTTTGCATCAAAGCAGCGCAAAATCCCCAAGAAAGTAGTTTTTGGTTAATATTTTTGTTGTTATTAGCACTGCTGCCTACTAATACTTCACTGTATGACAGTGCAATAGATCTTATTGATCATTCATTGCTTCGAATAATCAAAACTATTCAAGATGACTTTTTTCCGTCGTGAGAGCTTAACTTGCTTATTCTTTTTATTTCTGCATCAAGGAGGGCTCCTCTCTAAAACGCAGGAGATGGAAGCTCACCCACCATTCTGAGAGGAATGATGTGATGCATCGAGGAGGGCATGTAGCGACCCACGCGACCTGCTCCAGCGGAATGCTCCAGAAGTTGAGGAAGCGCTAGCCCGAGACATTCAGAATGCTTTGCGATTTTCGCCTTTGCCGGACGCTACGCCGCCAATCCGCCAATCATCAATGCAACAAAAGATAAAAAAATGCGGCTGAAATCTCAGTGTCATCGCCGACAAAGAGGAACGGGGGAATTAGGGTGCTTCTGGGCAATTTCCGCCATCGCCTCCTGGTTCTCTCCTCGCTTGATATCGCATATTTCCCTCGCTGCCGACTCCATGACTTTCGGAATGCGGTGTGTGACGCGTGTAATTGCATTCCCTAGTCGCTTCTTAGCGACTGTCTTAATTGCCCGAGGGCAGAATGCGCAGCGAGGGCTCTGTGAATAGAGGCCGTTATGGTCTCAATAAAGATGCGCTGAGCACCGGTCTCTAAGAAAGAGATAGCAACATGCCGAAAATGAGTCGAAATTTTTGCAACCGCCAAGAACGCATAAAGGCTGTCAGGAAAGCGATGGTGATGAAAGTGAATGGGAGTGAAAGAAGAAAGAGAGAAGGAGGTCTCCGGAATAATTTCGACCACTTGGGGATCTTTAACGTGCACTGACATCGCACAGCCCACGGGCGCCTCTTGCGTTTCGCCTGCATCGAAACACGGCCCCCGCGGTCGGGTTTGAACCCGGGTAATTCTGTACTGGTTGACAGAGTCATAGCATTGGCCATCAACACGCAAAGTTTCGGCACGCTTTGAATTTTAAGGCGAAAGCCTTTAATGCTTCATACGGTCGTCACCAAGACGGGTTAGCAAATGTGTACGCGTTTCGGATGTATACTTGTATGGGCATATGCCAATCAATAGCCAGTCGATGCTTAATCGGGTGCAATCAAAAGACATCGGAACATGATAGAAAGGAATTTCATGATGATATTATTGTACTCAATGACCAAATAAATAATTGGTAATAAGTGGTAGTTAAGAAGTGGCATGTGGGATGTGTACTGCGCCTGTACCTTAACAACACTAATTAATGAGTGTACTAGTTAAGGTCACGTTAACTATCACTAACTATACATTAACTGGTATCACGAAATGTGCAAATCATGCTTAACTATCATTAACCATCATTAATAGTTAGACGTTTCTAGACGTTTCATAGACACTGTGTCGAACATTCTCGAGAGTTCCAACACTTGACAGGTGAGTAACAGGACATGATTATTATTAAGCCTCATATCTATGGAATAGTGTACCATGCGCTCCATAAAACCAGTAGATTTTACCTACAGTAGAAAATAACCGAGGATCAGATTAAACGACTGCGTGTAGAAGTGTAGTGTAGCGTAGCGCCCTAAAGCGAAATGTGAGAAACAGATATTTTTTCCCCGTTAAGGTGCCTTGTAACGTAACGCCTATTTTAGCGCATATTCCGCTACCACATTGTGTTTAATGTTAGCCGGCCTTTTTCGAAGTGTTTTCTGTGGAGCCGCACGTAGGCCAACATGTAGAGGCCGTCTATGCTGCACGTTCGTTTTCTTAAGAAATGAGTACTATTCCTGAGTGCTTTCGTTTCCCTCATCTGGCATGTTGTCACAGCTGCTTACAGGCAAAACCACTACGCTGGATGCAACTCACAACATATTCTTACGAAAACTGAAAACCTTTTGCAAAGACAGCTGCTACTGGTTCCCGATTGGAAATGGCATCATCCTGAGAGCTGACGGAGCTACCGGCAGCACCGTGCGTCCAAGTCACGCATCCACAGGTGAGGAAATCGGCAATAGCTCCCAGTAAAGGTGAACGCCAATCACCAGTACATGGACCTCCTAACGCACGGCTTTGTGGTAGCAAGCTCGTTGAATCTGAGAGCATGATGAGGCAACATTTAGGAAGCCAGAATGTACCACAGATGGTGAGAATATCGTCTTGAAGCCGCAACTCCTGGCTTTAGGAGCAAGCAAAGCAGAGTGGATCGTATTTCGGAACGCAAGAAGGAAAGCATGTGTCAGAGAAGTGGTGTAAGCGCTAGACTGCATTGTAATTAGCTCGCGTTCCAGGTTAATGCCCCCCGCGGCGTCGAGTCTGTCGACACTTAAGTGCGTTTCCTTGTCGCTCCTGGTGCGGTAGAATGCATTCAAAACCGCGCGCTATCGGCTTGAGCGCGTTCGACGTTTCTCAAGTCTTACGTGCGTGTCAGGATAGATGGGAAGTTGGCTCTTCGCATACTATTCATTGGTTTTAGGTAGCTTGCAATGTTACCGCGAACGGCTCTGTCTTCGCAGCTTAGGTCTGCAAAGAATAATTTCATCCAAAGAAAATTTTTCCCGTCTCTTTCGCATTAACCTTCCTCCATCCTCTTCTCAACCCGTAACTGACGAACTTTCTGGATGCAATCGCATGTTGCATTTGTGTGAGGCCTACCAGAGATAGTGAATGCACTGTGGTAATCTTTAGACCATATACTAGTAAACACTTCGCAAACGACAGGTTAACGTTAGACTCCGCTGCTTCTACTTCCTAACTGGATCTGCCTCAATCTAATGTCAACGATTGCTTAGACAGCCTTTAATCCCACCCGGTTCACCGTATCACCTTTGTACTTATAGCGGTACTTCACGCCGGATACAGAATTCCGGGAGGCTGGGGCAGGGAAAAATATGAAGTGATCCAGTGAATCCCAATTTCTAAAAACAGAGGTAGGCCTAGAGTAGAAAGTCTTGGGTTACAGTTCATTAGCCGTATTTCGTTATTGTTTCCTCTTATCTGTACTTTCAGTAACGAATAAGTGAAATTATTGCAATGCTTGACAGGTGCATGAAATAATAGCTCTTCGCTGTTGCTGCGCTAATGACGTCAGCGCCTCGCAAAGCGCCCTGAAAGTCGCTTTCTTTTCCCCTTGTTAAATTCGCGGTAGCGCTTACCTAAGGCGCAAAAGACCATGCTTCAGGGATTAAAGTGCCCGTTTCCTGTTGGCGCTCATCAGTGCAATTGTGTCCTGATTTCAGCTCTAGGGCATTAGCGATTGTCTGCTTTTACAGTTCTGTCTTCTTTCCTGTGGCGAGAAACATGCAGTACTTTCAAAAAGAGTGTATAGGTGCGTGCTGAAGCACGCACGTCAACACCATAAGTTACCGGTAGAGACCATACCTGTACATATGTAACAAATCATTGTGCTTTACAACTGGGAAACAAACACGTTGAACGTCGTTTCAAGCACTTAAGTTACAAGCACTAGGTAACAGCTGCTACAACTTTCTGTAAAAATTCTTGCCATATCTTGACATTAAATACCGTGCAAACTCTATCCTAACCGATTAAACGAACAAATCTTACTTGCGTGGCATGAAAGAGACATCAGTCGCACGAGATTGGCCTTCACCGAAGCGAAACGTGCCCTATCGGCGCATTCAAGCAACCCTTCTTATTTCTGGTTTAAATGCATAGAGTACAGGCCGATTGAATATCTTGGCGGATTATGAAACGTTTCATGATACTCCACGAGGATGCACGCGTACGTAGTGTGCTGCACAATCGTGAAATGCTTTTTAAAATCAAGATCGATTATGATAATTCAGCATCTAGCGACAGGAGACAAAGTTTGCATCTTATATAAGCAGGATGGAAAAAAGTGTATTTCTTTCAATAATTAGCAGATGCGCAGGAAACTTTCGCTGCAGTAACAAAGCGGAGTCAGAAACAACCCCCGCAACCAAAGTCTAGCTTCTGTGAACCGCGTGGCACTGATATTAAAACTGGCAGAGATATTAATTACTGCGGGCTAAACGCCTTTTGAATAATTGAGGAGCCTAACAGTACTGCTTAAAAAGTGAACTACTCAGTATTAGTTTACCATCCTACTAGTTACCACATTTTAGCTGTATTGTGATGTACTACAGTACTGACAATGCTATCCCCGAAAATGCCCTTTTCTAACTCAGAAAGCCTATATTTGAAAACTTTGTAAATTCTTAGGTGAAAAACCCTGTGCAGCTCCCATTTTGGGGCTTTATATCTTTGACTAAGGCTGTATATGAGATAAATTAAGGCTGTGGTAGTAGGTTAACGTTCATCTTGGATGAAAGCACGAGTACAGGACGAAACATAATGATTGATAAGGCGTACTTCACATGCTGGGACTAGATAGAAAACATTAGGTACATTCGCTTATACTGCGGTGCAATGTTCACCAAGTGCTGTAAAATACAACTCGCGCCCGGCGAATCCGCTCAACACTCAGGCTTTCTTGACGTCTGGATAGGCAACCCGAGAATAAACGCAATATTTGCTGTTTTTTATTAGAATAAACTCTTTTATTGCGGCCGCGACAACTCCTTCCACATGACTACATGTCACACGACGCCACGGCGGTCTGTGTTGCTTAGTCGCAGAAATAGCACACCGTCGCTATACCAATGCTGCTACAGAATCGAACCCGGCCGCAAACCCGTCGAGGTTTGTCTCTTGATGCATAACAACGGAAATCGCGGCGTCGGGAGGTGAAAATTGCAGCATGTGAAACAGGCATAACGTGCGCGTAGTCGAGTTGCTTTAATACGTGTTAATAGGCCACGGATCCTTTCACCGATAGGTAACCTCCGATGGCTCAGAATTTACATATTTAAAAGGCATTGGACATCTCGATAAGCTTTAAGTTCACCTGCACGTTACATTCATGCATTCTTCATGCAGTGAACTTCGTCAGTCCATTTGTCGGACTATGCACTCCATCATTCCATAGGTTACATCAATACTCGCCATTGCATCTTTAGTATCAATTTCATGGCCGGATTTTATTGTTTTTTTTTTACTCTTCCACACTGCTCTCCTTCTGTCTTTATCTCCCAAATTCCCCTCCCTACGCAGAGCAGCATGCCAGCGATTTTTAACGCCAGCTAAACTCTCTGTATTTCATTAAAGAGTCTCTCTCTCTCTCTCTCTCTCTCAGCATCGTGGTTATCAAGGCTCTCTTGGGTGTCTGTGATCGGCGGTGCAGCAGAATTTTTTACCTTAGTCACTGCGGCCACGCACTTAAGTGCTAGGAAGAAAATAAATGTCCTTAAATATGCGCTTTCATTTCAAACGCCTATGTGTGACTCAGAGCGCGAAGAAACAGCTTGCAAATCGAAGGGCTGCGGTTCAGAGGATTGTAAAGAGAAGTCAATTCAGGCATTATTTATTTTTTTAGGACTTCGGGGCTGTTTAGAGAGTCATATTGAGTTACAAGAATGCATTCACTGGGCAGTCAACAGTACAAGGTTATTCTTCTTAGAAGTCAAACCCAGTTGACTAGGCATGCAAACTACATTCTTGTAAAGTAAATAATTAATTCTTGACTGAAATTATGTCAGATGCTGCATTCAGAAACTGACAAAAATGTCCTCCGTTTCTCGACCTTCGCGATAGTTCCCTAGATACCCAGTTACATGCTTCGCAACATGCAATTTTGGAGTGAAATGTTATGCCTGCTTGTCCTTCGTTAGGACTCAGAGCTTGTACGCAGCATCAGGACGAAACGCTTGGATGTCACAGGAGCACTTGCCGAAATGCTCCACCCATTTGCCTAAATGCCCTTCGCCTCACTTCAAGGAAAGCGCTAGAGCATGTGCGTTTTTTCTTTCTTTGTTTCAGGCATGTCGACTTTTTTCTTCAAGAGGGTAGGATACCAAAATGCCAGAAAGCGTGCACGCGCCGCTATCATGTTCTCATACGTGAGGCCATGAAGAAGGAGTCGCATGCTTGCCAGAGGCAAAGGAAGCTTGGATGTCTAAGTTTAAACCCTATAAAGTATAAAGGTCGCTGTATATCCGGCGAAAGGAGTAAGCCAACGAGAAATCCAGGTTTGTGACGCGAGTTTGTAAGAACCTGTTCCTTTAAGTTCAAAGACGCGTCGCATGCCGGCGCCACGAACTCATCGCACTGTGAGGCGGCCGTGGCTCCTGCGGACGTCCCACTTGGCGCAACATCACGTAGTTTTGTATGCAAGCACCATCTTCCTTTTCAGTGCAAACACTACATTGGTGTGCCGGTGAATACAGAGGCTAATAAGCCAACTGTCGCTGGAGCACGCGTAATGAAGCCCTGAAGAGAGTCTGAGGGGGCGGCAAACGTGTTTCGGAATGATTAATGGTTTGAGGCCGCGCTCATTAATTAGCTTGTCAAGGCGGGCTAATTAGTGCTGGTATAGAAACCCAATCTGCACCCTGCAAGTCCTGCCGACGTTAAAAAAGGGTGTCGCCGCCCAGCGGGAACATTCTTGGCGAAGATTTCATCCTCCTGCTATGTCTGTGCACACTTTATACGGCATTTGCGAGCGGTATGGCTCGAAAAAATACGAAATACAATTTCTGCCTCGCTGTGAACTAGTGCTCCGATGATGGGGGCAGAGAATCTACACTCAATTTTAAAATTATTTTGCACCTGTACACACTCAGGTTCTTTAACGTGTCAGTGCATGGCAAAGAAACCGAGGTGGTCGAAATTTCCGGAGCCCTCCGCTACGGCGTCCCTCATAGCCTGAGTTGCTTCGGGACGTTAAACCCCAATAAACCAGTAAACAACTGTTTAATGCCGCCGCAGTGGCTCTATCATTACGGTGCTACACTGCCGACCAGAAAGATGCGGGTTCGATCCCGCTGACGGCGGTCGCAGTTTCATGGAGATGAAATGCGTGAGGCTGTGTACTGAGCGGTGTCAGTGCACGTTAAAGAACCCTGGGGGGGTTGAAATTTTGTAGGAGCCCTCCGCTACGGTATCCCTTATGGCCAGTGTCTCTTTGGGACCAAAAACCGGAAAGGAAATATTTGCTTAATTCCTTTCCGGAGCAGGGCGTATCGTTCATGAGGATACAATGAATGCCATTTTACACATTTTACAGATAGCTCGCTCGCTCCCTCCCTCCCTCCCTCCCTCCCTCCATCACTCACTCACTCACTCACTCACTCACTCACTCACTCACTCACTCACTCACTCACTCACACTCACTCACTCACTCACTCACTCACTCACTCACTCACTCACTCACTCACTCACTCACTCACTCACTCACTCACTCACACTCACTCACTCACTCACTCACTCACTCACTCACTCACTCACTCACTCACTCACTCACACTCACTCACTCACTCACTCACTCACTCACTCACTCACTCACTCACTCACTCACTCACTCACTCACTCACTCACTCACTCACTCACTCACTCACTCACTCACTCACTCACACTCACTCACTCACTCACTCACTCACTCACTCACTCACTCACTCACTCACTCACACTCACTCACTCACTCACTCACTCACTCACTCACTCACTCACTCACTCACTCACTCACACTCACTCACTCACTCACTCACTCACTCACTCACTCACTCACTCACTCACTCACTCACTCACTCACTCACTCACTCACTCACTCACTCACACTCACTCACTCACTCACTCACTCACTCACTCACTCACTCACTCACTCACTCACTCACACTCACTCACTCACTCACTCACTCACTCACTCACTCACTCACTCACTCACTCACTCACTCACTCACTCACTCACACTCACTCACTCACTCACTCACTCACTCACTCACTCACTCACTCACTCACTCACTCACACTCACTCACTCACTCACTCACTCACTCACTCACTCACACTCACTCACTCACTCACTCACTCACTCACTCACTCACTCACTCACTCACTCACTCACACTCACTCACTCACTCACTCACTCACTCACTCACTCACACTCACTCACTCACTCACTCACTCACTCACTCACTCACACTCACTCACTCACTCACTCACTCACTCACTCACTCACTCACTCACTCACACTCACTCACTCACTCACTCATATCGCAATGCCTTCCCCCTTTGCACCGCGGCTGAAGAGCATATTGTGATCCCTTCGGCCTTTGGGCATAATGAATGGGTACCATAATAGAGAAATATATGAAGACTACTGGCTTCCGTGTAGCCGATATCCTTTTGCTCGGAGAATATCTATCTTTTGTAATCAATGAAATACCATATGTTCAGAAAAATATTGCACCGCGAGAGTGCAAATTCGCGATGCTTGCGCATTTTCACGGTCTTTTTACACTAAGCAACCGTTCTTACACATGAAGCTTTTCAGCATGCGGTTGGAAGAGCGCCTAGAATGACAACGGGATGAAAAAGAACAAAAATACCAGCGCTAATTTGCAAGTTAGCACTCGTCTTTGTGTTCTTTTTTCCTCCACTGGTCCTCTTAGGCCCGTTTAAGCAATGCATTAAAGCCAACTTTGATTTCAGGAGCCCTTCGCTACGGCGTCTCTAATAGTCTGAGTCGTTTTCGTACGTTAGACCCCAAAAACCAAACCAAACCATCTTTCTCCTCATTAAAGTGTGTCTTTTCTTGACACTTCTCAAGGGAAAAGGGTTCTGAATGAATTACTTAGATTATATCTCGCGTTGTTTTGCTCTTCTCTGTCTGGTGTAGTGTGTGACGTTTAAAATCTGGTTACTTTAGGGCTCATGGAGTCCTCAGCATATTCTAAAACTAGCATGCCGTCTTGATGCCACTGTTCCTAAAAAGGAGCTAGTACCAATTTTTAAGGTGAATATGAAATGACTCCTTAATAGAATTTAAAAGAAGCATGAGAGAATAGTTAGAAGAGAGAATCACGAAACAAGCTTCTGTCGCTTATCTTGTTCACGCGAAATACATTTGCAACAAATGAACCAGCCCAACAGCGAGTGTTTTTTTTTAATTTATGCAATACCTGAAATTGCACCACGTGCAGAAGAGTGGCTCCGGGCATAAGCAACAAGCTCACTTAAAAAATTCACGTAGTGCTCTGGACCTGCATTTGTCGGAATGCATATGTTTTGAAGTTACCATCGGGAGTGGGACCGGTGATCGGTGAGCCAAAGAAAGAGAGAGAGAGAAAAAATTAAGATTGTGCTTGCGTTAACTTCCAGTATGAAACACTTCTATGTGTGATAGCGCTCAACATAGGCGCTCAGTATCCTCCGGCTCAGGTAAAGCGTCACTGATATCAGAAAGACGCAGTGATAATTAAGATAATATAAAGAACAAAGTATCATGTACCCGGTCATGAACTACCATTATTCCTCCGAAGCTTGCGGTACTAGATTGCGTTTCTAGATGAATATAGTTGGTCTAGTGCCTGTACAAATGTGGTTTCATATCTATCCTGTATTTTCCTCAACTTCCGTCTGGATTTTTGCGCACGTTATGCAGGAGAAAAATCGAAAACGAATATTGTTGAGGAAGTACTTAAGATGAGTTTTAAAGGGCTAGATATTACTCCAAGACAAATGTTTGTACCAAAACAAACAGCAAAGTACCTTGTGAAAATCGCATACGGGCTTATTACCTTTTTTCTCGTGCTCAGCCGGAAATAAACAATTTCCTCGCTGCTTCAGGTCTCATGCTCTGTTCACCATAAATCGTTGCTGGATCAACATACCCGATTTCAAGCACTCAAGCTAAAACGCATATTTTATAGTTAGCACCGAACGCTTTCATAGGATAACCGCAAACTGCAAAAAAAGTATCTAAAATGCCTAATCACCGAACTTGGTGAATAAACAGTGCGTACTGTCGTCTGAAGGGAAGCGGGGGACAAGAAAAGAAAGAATAGAGTTACACTTATTTGCTCCGGGAGACGAACGGAATGTACGGACAGCGCTGGTAAAATGAGAATGAACATCCTGTTTGCATTGCAAACATGAGAATCGAGAAACCTGCAGTGTTGTGAATTCGATATTCCACGAGCAAATACAATTAAGAACATGTACCAAAATGGTAAAACGAAATCTGTGTTAAGTGTGCGTGTGTGTTTTTCTGTTTGCATGCGTGTGAATGTGTGCACTAGGGTATTGAGAAAGGGCGGATGGTTGTTTCCAGCTTGATTGCAAGCTTTCCATTTCGAAATGTTGAATTCAGGGCAAAGAAGAGCGAATTAGCACTCAGAAGAGAACCGAATTGATCTTCATTTTGTAGTGGAATGAGCAGTCGCTCCCACGGCCTCTATATGAAATAGTCAGTAACTACTTCAAGCGTGCGAGTAGCCTAATTGAGGACCTGATGTAAGCAGAAGGTAAAAAAGATAAAGGATGTACTAAATTTAGTACTAAATGGGCGCAATGTAATAAGAAAGGTGTGAGCTGGGCATGCACTTTGGCTGCTTAATTTTCGATGCCGTTTGTAGCGGTTATATGTAACGAGCTACGATAAATTGATATGTTTGGTGAGACTTATGAACTGAAAGCGAAAAAAAAAACGAACTAGTTTCTTAGCAACAACATATGACCAGTTCTAACCAATTATTCGGCTCGTTGTTACAGATATATTCGCGATAAATGTCCTTACTCTTGCTGCCGACCAGCTGTTATAAAAGCAACGAAAATAATGCCTGTGCATTATATTGTTGATTAGGAAGGAACGCTGCCAGCCTTTCAGGAGAGTTTTCCAGCCATACGAAACGAATAGTTCGTCTCGTCTGCATTTGAAAGCTATTTCACAATGAAAGAAGATACAGAAACATCGCTAGAAAAGCTCGGCGCGAAGCATATAACAAAGTGAGTTACGCTTCGCACACACTTTTATAAAGGAATAATAACACATTTAAGGAGTTAAGCTTGCCAGTTCTTCATATCTTCTGGTTAGGAAAGCAAAGAAAATAGTCTAGAATGCCGATGACTGCAGGCTGTAAGGGATATAACGTAATTATTAACACAGCGCATTAGTATGAAAGAAAGTGGTACGGTTTTAAGCGACTCATCCCAAGAAGACGTGCGAAATCTTGTGTTCATTCCAGGCCTCTTCTTGCTGACATCTGCATGTGCAAGCAACCCTGTTTCTCGCCCTTCCTCTTCACACTCTCTCTCCACTCGGCGGCGGCTCGCGCGATGCCCTCCTGCCATTTGCTACAGCTGGCGCGACACTCCTCCGAAATAACTCGTGCTTACCCAAATTCCTCTGAGGCTTCACCCAAGGTTTTTGGTTGGGTTTCACCGCGTTCAATAGTGCTTTCACACTAAACCGTAACAGGTCGCTGGCATGTGAATGTGTTTAAATCCTTAATAAATCGCGACATGGGCAGTGTGCACATGCAGCTTTCAATGGTGTTGAGTTGATGATCCCTGGGGTTTTGATCGCATGGTTATTCACTCTGTTCGTTTACTTTATTGAGAAGAGCTACCTTTCACACTTGCGAAATTACTGAACAAACCAGTACCACACAATCAGGTCCTATATAATTACACACAGGTTATCTTGCCATCTACAAGTCGATGTGCCCGAAAATAACGTAGTACCGCCGCTGTCAAGGACTTTCCGCATCGTATAATTTGTTCCAGTAAGCTTATGCTGCAGAAGTTTTGCGTAGTGAGCACCATTCAGATGCTCCATAACACTCATTATGCTTTTAGTGCGATGCAGTTGCTCGTCAACGAACTTCACCATCCAGAAAACGTGGCGACAAGCAAAAGCTACGCAGAGAGAACAGATGGAGGTGGAGAGAGAGAGAGAGAGATAGAGAGCAACCACTAGCGCGAAATTCTGCGACAGAGAGCCAACCCACGACACATGGAGGGGCCAGCAAGAGAAAGCATGCGCGTAACCATTCTCCTCTGTTGCCTGCATTCCATGCGAACTTTCGACGTGGGTTTAGAGACACTTGCCACTGCAACTTCGATAGGTTGAAGTATCGCACTGCGTGCGTAGCATCTACCGGCAAAAAGAGTGGGCGCTCTTGAAAGCCCAGCTGATGTAGATGGAGGCATTCGCTTCAAAGATTCGCTTAATTGAAAACTTGGCCTTTTCCGCTTGAACGTTTCCTGTTCATGGTTCCTCCTCCCGCCCTCTGTTCCTCTTCCCTCCTCGCTACATCAGACCTGCGTCCCAGGGCACACAGCCAGTTTGCTTCACCGGCTACTGGTTGTCTACACACTACACGAGAAGCCAGTGGGTTCGCCCGCAATTTTCGCGGCCGCATGAAAGGCAGCGATTCTAATCTATTTTGGACCATGACGTGCGGCTCCTTCAAAGTTCGGGGAATAGCGTTAATAGGGCAGATTAAGTAACTAAGTGCTGATGAGAGACGGGCTCAGGGAAACTTCGTGCTCGCAGTTGAGAAAGTTCGTTCCCAGGTAGGGGAGGATACCTTCAGTAATGAGTTTATGGACAGTGCTGAAGTTCCAGCATGGCATGAGGTCGCTTTTATTGGGATGCAGTTTAAAACCTAAGGATTCTGCCAACAAAGTTCGTTCGTGTGCATGTTCGCGCAGAAAAAATAGTCCTAAGATGGAATCATGCCCACTGCCGTTGCCTGTATTGGGCTGCAAGTGTCTACTTTATTACAGTACGAGAAATTTTATGAGTTTCTGTTTAAACAGACTACTAGTGCGTTTTGTAGATGGAGGATAAGAGAGGGGAAAGGGAAGAGATTCCCCTTAAAAACAAAAGGACACAGAACATGGATTAGGAAGAAAGCTATAGTTCACTGACCAGCAGAATGATCCTTTCCTTCCACACTGTGTACATCTTGTGTTTTCTACACGTTCTTATTGTCATTTCAATAGATGTTTCGTGCTTTATGCCTTCTTTGTTAAGTTTTTCTTTTTCGGCGTGGTATTTTGATTTAGCTTTATTACTGCGTATAACGTCGTATAATGGGTTGTATCTCTGATATGTTTACCTACTAGAAGTCTCCGAGTTTCGTTGCCTGCCACGAGTCAATAAATACACTTGGCAGTTTTGTGATATTGTTCCTGGTGCTTGAAGTAGTTTATTCAATGTAACCGGCTTTTATTTTGTATAATTTACACGCGCTAAGCGAGGGATTATTTCCAAATTTCTGGTTTTTCAGCAGTGCTGCCATGGTATCCGGAATACATGGCTTCTGCTAATATTCTGAAGTAACGACATGAGTGGTGAAAATATTGCCCCGCATACCCCACAGAAAGGAATCGCAGACATGGTCTAATTGCCGCCGCCAGTAAAGCAGTGCACATCTTTTTGGACTGCGAGTCTTCGTAAGTAAACATTGGATAAATTGGGCAGGATAAAAAAAGGAAAACTACGCTGTCCTGAATGTGAGGGGAGCGAGCAAGCGAAATGATTTCAGGTCTTCGGATACAAGCACCTGTAAGCCCACCTTAGTACTGCCATGTAATCAGTGCCCCCACCCCCACTGTCACCATCCCAAAAAATAGGAAGGGGGTTAGAGTGCCCCTATCGCTGTTACCTTTGACTTGGGTCGAGATGACAGAGTTGTTGCAATAATTTACTTTTAGTTTGTGGCTTACTGATATTCATGACTTCATTTCAACGTATCAATCTTTCTGAGAATAAATATTCAGCACGAGAAGATTAGTGGAATGGGAAGTAAATCACTGGAACTAGTTAACGATGATACATGAATTCATCAAACATTCTCAAAAGTAGCAATCACTTCAAAAGTCCACAGCCGCAC
Source organism: Amblyomma mixtum (assembly GCF_055824585.1). Lineage (NCBI taxonomy): Eukaryota > Metazoa > Arthropoda > Arachnida > Ixodida > Ixodidae > Amblyomma > Amblyomma mixtum. Next base: position 228,420,986 of record NC_143012.1, on the reverse strand, counting down.
CATCGAAGTTTGCATACTACGCAGCGATCGGAGGCTCCCCAGGTTACTCTTGCTGCTGAAACACCGCGTCGTTTGGAAGACACTTCAATTTGTCAACAGCGGCGAACGCTTGTCACGTGACAGACTCATGCCTTAGCGCAGCGACCCGGTGGGGCAATCCTCACCAAGGGAGTGAGGAGCGTTTTCTCGGTTTGTACAAACGCTGCTAGCCTAAACCAGGTGGTGTCTTCACCCGCCGGCCGTCGACGTCTTCTAACTCCCTTCCCAGCTGATTCCACCATGCGAATAACTCTTCATAAAGGATATTCGGGCAGAACTGTTCGTTGGTCAAATGTTTTAGGGGAATCCCCCAAGGTGGAGTAGATTTGTAATAAGGGAGTAATTACTCATTGGCATCCACCCAAGCGCAGCCATACGGCTACAAAGGAAAGCTATACAGCTTTCTCAGAAACTTCGTAGTTAAAGAAAAATTCGTCCTGGTCCGGGGTTCGAACCCGGAACCGCCGCCACACCGGAGCAGTCGCTCTACCAATTGAGCTCACCGGGACGGCAAGCTTATGGTAGGGCGAGAGCGAATTGATCAGTAACTCGAAGTGGGAAGAGTTTTGGTCAAATGTTTTAGGGGAATCCCCCAAGGTGGAGTAGACTTGTAATAAGGGAGTAATTACTCATTGGCATCCACCCAAGCGCAGCCATACGGCTACAAAGGAAAGCTATACAGCTTTCTCAGAAACTTCGTAGTTAAAGAAAAATTCGTCCTGGTCCGGGGTTCGAACCCGGAACCACCGCGTGGATGCCAATGAGTAATTACTCCCTTATTACAAATCTACTCCACCTTGGGGGATTCCCCTAAAACATTTGACCAACACTCTTCCCACTTCGAGTTACTGATCAATTCGCTCTCGCCCTATCATAAGCTTGCCGTCCCGGTTAGCTCAATTGGTAGAGCGACTGCTCCGGTGTGGCGGTGGTTCCGGGTTCAAACCCCGGACCAGGACGAATTTTTCTTTAACTACGAAGTTTCTGAGAAAGCTGTATAGCTTTCCTTTGTAGCCGTATGGCCGCGCTTGGGTGGATGCCAATGAGTAATTACTCCCTTATTACAAATCTACTCCACCTTGGGTATTCCCCTAAAACATTTGACCAACACTCTTCCCACTTCGAGTTACTGATCAATTCGCTCTCGCCCTACCATAAGCTTGCCGTCCCGGTTAGCTCAATTGGTAGAGCGACTGCGCCGGTGTGGCGGTGGTTCCGGGTTCGAACCCCGGACCAGGACGAATTTTTCTTTAACTACGAAGTTTCTGAGAAAGCTGTATAGCTTTCCTTTGTAGCCGTATGGCTGCGCTTGGGTGGATGCCAATGAGTAATTACTCCCTTATTACAAATCTACTCCACCTTGGGGGATTCCCCTAAAATATTTGACCAACACTCTTCCCACTTCGAGTTACTGATCAATTCGCTCTCGCCCTACCATAAGCTTGCCGTCCCGGTTAGCTTAATTGGTAGAGCGACTGCTCCGGTGTGGCGGTGGTTCCGGGTTCGAACCCCGGACCAGGACGAATTTTTCTTTAACTACGAAGTTTCTGAGAAAGCTGTATAGCTTTCCTTTGTAGCCGTATGGCTTCGCTTGGGTGGATGCCAATGAGTAATTACTCCCTTATTACAAATCTACTCCACCTTGGGGGATTCCCCTGAAACATTTGACCAACACTCTTCCCACTTCGAGTTACTGATCAATTCGCTCTCGCCCTACCATAAGCTTGCCGTCCCGGTTAGCTCAATTGGTAGAGCGACTGCTCCGGTGTGGCGGTGGTTTCGGGTTCGAACCCCGGACCAGGACGAATTTTTCTTTAACTACGAAGTTTCTGAGAAAGCTGTATAGCTTTCCTTTGTAGCCGTATGGCTGCGCTTGGGTGGATGCCAATGAGTAATTACTCCCTTATTATAGAACTGTTGGTGCTCTCATGAATACACCACTTGTGGTCATGCAGTCAGGGCGTGCTGGACACAGCACATTTCTCAGCAAATGCGGCCTAGGCTCACGTGGTAACAGACCTTAATTTAGTGGGTGCCTTCGCATTGTATCTAAGCATCCTGGGTTATTAATTAATTGACAGCTGGGCGAACAGAGTGCCTTGCGACTGCAGGATACAACAAAAAAGAGACCAACCGTTTCAAAGCACTGCTGTTATCGCCGGACCAGCCCCTCGTGACCAAGAGGCTAAGGAGAGCAAATGACACATTTTAGTACTGTATCCAACCGGGTTCGTCTCAGACTGCAACATAGATGGTCATGACAGCGCTGAGTTTGTCATCTTCGTGTTCTTTTGTGTAGTGATTGCATTAACCTTGAAATCAATATTATTTGTGGTGAAGAATTTAACGAAAAGGGACGCGAATTGCTCGCATCTCACAACGGAATAAAAAGGTCACATCAGTTCATAGCAGGCATCGCTTGCCGAGGAAAAAACCGCCTATTTCAGAAGGAGGAGCCCCAGCTCCTTCTCAATTATCTCCGTGTGACTGAACTCCGCGAACTATTTTGGACGACGGTGGTGTGAAACGTTTGATTTCTCTATGCTTACAGAGCATATTGAGGACATAGAACTTTACCAAACATAATTATGAGCCATTTAACTTTTTATTTTTATTTTTCCTTTTATCTGATTTGTCTCTAACTTATTTCGCGATAGGCGAGAAATCGGTCGCAGTAACTGCGAAATTAGTCTGGCTAACAGCCAGAAACGATCATAATCTCAGCCTCTTCCTCAGTCCTATGTGCAAGCAGGTAAATGTTCATGTTTTCATTTAGGATATAGAGGTAGCGTGACACTGTATAGCGAAAAGTAAGTTCCGTAGGGAGACAGAAGACGTCCAACGGCAAAAAGTCATCATCACGAAGATGTGCTTTGGTTATTTTCTGCACAAAATATTGGCCTCATCTTGCAAATGCAACGTACTGTTTTTAGCAAATGTATACTATTTTACCTGATGCTGCAGAGGCAAGAAGTTTTTTTTTCTGTCCGTTTGATTGGTTTTTCACGGCAATAATACCTCGCGCATAAAGGAAGCTAAAAGGCAAGGAAATGAAAAATTTCTGCTCTCGTGTTTCACAGAAATTAACAGCGGGAATTAAAATCTATAATATCTGTCATGATGGCATTTGAGTCATGATCCAGAAGTGGTCCGAGCTCTACCCTTTTTCTTACTGCTCACTTTCGACACGGAATTTTTTCGCGGTATCTTCACGAAACAGGATGCGACAGGAAAGAAATGTCAGCAGTAGCTGCTATTTCATTGGGAGCATCAGCCGGCATAAATCAGTCAAAAGGCGGAACCACAGATCGACAGCACTTCCGCGGACAACAAAGTTAATTTCTTCTCCATTTCTGATGAACAATCACAGCGTATCCGCCGGTTAACTGGCTGTTTTATTTGACTGCGCATCTTTTCGGGGCCAGTGGTCCTGAAGAGACTGAAAAAATATGACCCCCGTGTTTTTTTGAAAGAAGGAGAGTACTGTAGAATCATAAATGAAGCAATAAGACTAATCCCTTGCAGTCTAAAAAAAATAAACTAGAGGCCTAAATAGCTGTACTGCGCTACAATCCTCTTCTCAAGTGATAAGCGCACCCACTAGAGGCTTCACTCAACTTTCCACCACATAACACTAAGCCCATTTCCGATAACATACAAGTTCCGTATGAATACCATACCATTGAATTTCTGGGTTGAAAGACCTCGAGAGTTATCGGATCAGGACGCATTGCGCCGAGAAGGTGACACCCGCAGGTAGCTCTATTTATCCTGAAGAATCCTCTTAATGTTATGTTTTCAAAAAAGAAAAGAAATTAAAACAAAGCTTAATTTTTGGCCTTCTCACGCGGAGAACTAGCGACAATTAAGTCTACTATACTTTGGTCCTATCCCATTCCTGAAAATCTGTCTCCTCTACGGTACGCTTAGACCACGCGACTAGCCACATCATCAGAAGCCCCAGTACCGTACGTAGGTGTACAGTAGCGTTTAGTATGAAAGTAAAGTTCGTACGCTGGGGGTGTCTGGTACCTTGGGGCACTGGCTTTGTTGAAGAAAAGGCCCAGACTTTTTGCGATGGAGACTATTTAGCTTGATACAGTTCCTTACAAAGCGTATATTAAAAGTAGGCGAACTTAATCGACAAGTTTCGGGCGGCTTAGGCGACCGCCAAGTACCGACCACCAACGGTTGACACCAGGCACTGCGTGTTTCATCCATTCGGGTTCATGCACCTTGCGCCACACAGAGGATTTTCCTACAGTAGCCAGGCGTAGTCGCAGACAGCCTTATCTCCCCTTTTCTTGCGCTTCCAAAGCCGTCGAAAATAAAGAAGCGGGGATAATCGTTTTCTCAGACCGACCCTAACGTTCTAATACGCAATAAAATACTCAAGACGTGATAATGACCCTTCTGGTTTGGTCATAACCCCTGACCCAGGGCGCTGCTGACAAAAACACACAAAAAGAGACTAAACTCCCTATAGTCGTGGGTTTTACTCCTTTAACTTTGCTCTCGGGTGCCTCGCCTCTTACATGCGGTCGCTGCCCTTCACCCTCATCACGCGCTGTCGTAGATTTGGCGATATAGTCATGGATAAATACTTTGGTGGAGGGAGCAGATCTATCAGGGAAAAAACACTGTAATTATAGCGGCTACATTTCCATGGACGCGGAGCTCTAGCAAATTTCCGGCTGGGTGGAAGGCGAGGTCTTTGCCTCCATAATGGCTGGCGGGGTGAAGCTAACAAGGCCCTAATGGATCGCGGCCTTACAATGACCTGCGAATAGATACGATTCGAGGCAGGAGTATATATATCGTGTATACTACCTCGGTTTTCTTAATAATTTTTACAAGTTTTAAACTGAGATTTTCGGGAAGGAACTGAAGTGAACTAAGTGGCTGAGAACGAACAGAAATGCTTTATTCTCTGATAACCCTAAGCGAGGGATGAATATAACGATCGGATGCCCACTACAAGTTCTCTAAAATCTCGATATCATTGAGGATCAGGGAAATTGACGAGGGCGCTTCTGACTCGGAGCGATGTGATTCTTATTAAGGAGTGCTCAAAATGAAGTGGTGGACATAAATGAAGAGTTCCTTCGGATTTTAATTGGAACGTTTGAGTTATTCTGAAAGTCACAGCAGACGTAATTATTTATACTAGTACCTATATTTCGCATATATGTGCTTCGTTCGCCGGTAATTTAAGAAAGCCTAAAATGTACGCGAAGAAGGAATCCGCTCTACTGTTTCTTGTATGGGATGACGCAAGCATTCATTTCACTGCCCCATACAAGAGCTGTGAGTGATTTAAGCAGGCCTAGTGTAACTACGACAGATAGCAGCGCCTTACTCAAAAAGGCCGTGCGATTGATATTAGGCGCCACTGAAGAAACTTGTCCCAGAAAAGTAAATCAAAAGGATATATGCAGAAATAAACCCGTGAACGATAATAACTAAGGTGGTGTATTGGATTTGGTTTCTTGATTTTATGGGTGTTTAATGTTCCAAAGCGGCTGAGGCTATGAGGGGCGCCGTAGCGAAGGGCTGTGGAAATTTCTACCACCTGGGGTTCTTTAACGTGCACTGACCTAGTGCAGCACACGGGCCTGTAGAATTACGCCTCCATCAAAATTCGACCGCCATGGCTGGGATCGAACCGCCAGCAGTCGGTCAGCAGTCGAGCGCCATAGCCACTCAGCCCCTGCGGCGGCGAAGGTGGTATATTACAATAGTTTACTGCGCCAGTGAAGCTAAAGAGATAGTGGCTCAATGAACCATACGGCTGTTCCATGCACGGCGTGCATTTGGTAGCTAAAATAAGGTGACACAAGGGGCCAGAAGTCCTAGTGGTGTCCACCGATGAGTCGTGCCTTCTGAGGGGGTTTTCTTGAAGAAGTGGTAGTAGTTATAGATCCAATCAACCTTGACTTAACATTTGTGAAGGAAGGCGTTACGTGCGTCATCGTCAACATCAACAGCCTCCCTATGCCCTTCTGCAGGACTAAGGTCTCTCCCCCATCTCCCTAGTTAACACTTTCCTGTGCCAGCTGTGTCCACCGTATCCCCGCAAATTCATTAAGCTCATCCGCCCAAGTAACATTATGCTGTCCCAGCTATGCTTGCCTTTTCTTGCAATCCAGACCGTTAGCCGTAACGAGCACCGGTTACCTCCCCTTCGCATTCTCTTGGAATCTAGACCGTTACCCTTAACGAGCATCGGTTATCTTCCCTTCACATTGCATACCCTGCCCAAGCCCATTTCTTCCTTTTACTAGAATGTTATTAGCCAGCGTTTGTTCCCTTACCCACTCCTCCCTCTTCCTGTCTCTTAAAGTTACACTTGTCATTTTTCTTTCCATAGCTCGCCGCGTTGTGCTTAACTTAAGTTAAACCCTTTTATTTACCCTCTACGTTTATGTCCCATAGAGTACCGGTAAGATAGAGCTGTTACAAACTTTTGTATTGAGGGGTACTGTCAAAGCTGTTCATGGTCTGAGAGATCCTGCGAAATGCTCTCCACCCCATTCTTATCCCAGTTATTGCCCTCTCGTAACACGAATCAGCGGCCACTACCTGCCCTAGGTAGATGTATTCTCATACCATGTCCAGTGCCTCGCTGCCAGTTGTGAACTGCTGTTCCTCTCGAACCCAGTGAGGATTACTTTGGTTTTCTGTAGATTAATTCGAGACCCACCGTTCTGCTCTGCTTATATAACTCATTGATCCTGCTTTGCATTCCATGCCCTAAATTACTTAACCAGGCAATATCATCAGCGAATCGCAGATTACCAAGGCATTTCCCATTAACACTTAATCTCAACCGTTTCAAATCCAGGCCTCTGGGTACCGCCTGTAAACAGGCGGTGAACCGAATTAGATAGATGGTGTCCCCTGCCTGACACGCTTGTAGAAACAGCGCTCAAACACGAAGGACGAGCAAGAAGACGGGGCGAGCGCTGAGCTAGTTGCCTGGTCTTGTTCTTAGAAACAGCGCTTTCCCGTCTTATTATCTCGTCCCTTGTAATTTAGTGCTTTTTCTACAAACATGACCTACCAATAACTGTTCATTTCACTACTGACACTCTTCCTTATTATAATATAAATGCTGACTGTAAGATATATACCTCTAAAGCATTGTTCGTCAGCGTCCTACGAAGCGTGTATACTTCCCTACGAAGCCGAATTTATCCACAGCAACTTCTTCATGCTTGCGCATTTCATATGTTTGATTTTTTTTTTCGTTTGTTAAGTTACCTGTGCAGCCGTTATAGATATCTTCCAGGGTTTTAGAGAAGACTCTTCTAGAGGCTGATTCCGCGATGCCTGCATGACTGCTGAGGCTTCGGCTGAGACAAACGCTTTCTCGTAATCTATAATGGCTTTATATAAAGGTTGGTTCAATTCTGCACATTTCTGTACTAACTAAGTAATAGTGTGAAAGTGGTTTATTGTCGCGTATTTTTTACGAGTGTCTGCCTGATCGTTTGGGAGATTGAAGTGTAAGGCTGTTCTGTCCCTATTAGCAGTTACCTTAGAAAAAACCTTTTCGGCAATGGCCACTAAGCTGATCGGTCTGTATTTTTTCTAGTCTTTGAAGTCTCCATTCATATGTACTAAGAATACGTTAGAGCTCTTTCAAGCTTCTGGTACGCTGGAGCTCATAAGGCATTGCGCATACTGGGTGTCTATTTTTTTATAGCACAATCACTCCTTTGTCCTTCAACAGATGTGCTGTCACCAGAACTCACCAGTTGATTTCCCTCTTTTGTATTGCTCCTAAGGATTTCATTGCTCTTTCTTCCCTGAAGGGATGTCCCATTGCTGTGCCTTACTGCCTCTCTCATTTACGTCCAGATTTTATCGCTTCAATTAGCTGTTCCCTCCCGCGGTTAGCGTAAAGACAATCTGAGAGGCCAGTACAGGTGAAGCGAACATAAAGCCTTTAATGCTCTGGCCCGCCAGCGCCGCACTTTTTCATCTGCGTGATGGCCCCTCTTCGCACCTGACCAAGTTGTCCCGAAACTCACGTTTTAAGTGGTTCTGAAAGTAATATAGCTTCATTATTTTTGGCAAAAACTAAAACTGTAAGATGTATACCACTAAAGCAATGTTCTTCAGCGTCCTACGAAGTGTATTACTTCTCCACGAATCCGAATTTACCCACAGCAACTTCATGCTATCGCATTTTAGTTGTTCGCTATTATACGTGCGATGAAGCTAGCATCACCATGCACTTCGTTCGTTGAGGTCAGAGACGGAACGCGGAGAGTTCTTCAACTGCGCTCACTTGAGCGATGGCCAGATAGCGTTGGCTAACCGCCGATTCAGCCGCCCCACTGGGTCAGCTAATTACGCGAACACGGTTGCATCAGCCGCTTTCTTTCGCCTCTCTGCCGCGGGCCTGTTCGCTCCCATCGAATTTCACGCAGTGCCTGCTTTAAGTACCTGCGCCTCACTCAGTTGCGACATAGACAAGGCAACGGCACGACGATAGACAGGCAGTCAGGCCGACAATGCAGGAGAGACTTTCAGAAACGCCGTCTCAGACGCCCGTCGCAGCCCTCTGCCTGTCGAAACTTCTCGAGAGTGCACGCCTGACGACACATTTCACATTTCATTGGCTTCGTTCAGCAAGACTTGCGTGCTTTCAAGCCCTCCTTGTCAGTCTTTACTGCTGCTTTCTGCGCAGATAGCGCTCCTTTTCGATGTAAAGAAGGGCTTACGACATATCGCTTGCGAAGTTGGGGAGGACCAAACTTTGTTATTCCTCATTCGTGCCTGTGGGCACAAGTTGCACAAGATAGTTTATTCCCATGAGGATCGGAAGGTACCAATGCACTCGTGTTCAGGTCGCTGCTAGTGTTTAGTGCCGCTCCGGCATCGGTAAGAGCTGGAGTGCCCCCGATTTGTCCGCTGACTCTAAGGAATATGAAAGATCACAAATATTAGATAGACAAATATTAGATAGATAGATTCTCCGCATTCAAGCATATTGCTGCGAATAACGCAATCGAAGGCAGGATTAATATGATTTTTTTCCTAGTGTGTGGAAGTTTTTCTTTTACTTTATTCTTTAGAGTCTCAAGAGACGTCGCGCCTTCATACCATATGAGTCTGCCCTTCGATGTGCTGTGTGATAATAACGGAACACAACCGAAACAAAAGCAATTGTTATTTTACGTCTCGCTATGGGCATTTGGTCCACCTTCAAGTTGGCTTTCTCACATATAGACTCCTATTGCAGGACTGCATGCTCTAACGGAGCTTAGGAAGACGAGCTCGCTCCTTTTGCTGACTCATGTAAAGACAATTTCGATACCGCTTAACATTCACTGAGAAAATTTGCAACACGCTCAATATTTATCCAAATGGGAGGCGCCTGCTCGTTTACTTAAAAAATGGCAGGACAGCTGCTTAAAACAATTTTAGTGGTGTCCCGCAGGTCGCAGGATTTCGGTACAAAAACAATAGAAAACAAACACAAACAAATACAAAAACTCTGATGCGCCCTACGATGCCAGCGCACTTTAAGGAACCCTTGCGGTCTGCATTAATGCGAAGCCCTCCTCTACGGTGTCCGCATAGCGAATGGGTCGCTTCGGGACGTTAAAAGCCACAGTTTACAATTTAACCTTTTTTAAGGAGACCAGTGAATTCTTCAGCCATCAGGAACGAAAACTCTTCTGAATATTTTTCACTGAAAAGCTCGCCAATTTCCGTACAGCATGATAAGCGGGTGCCAAGAGGAGTATACGTCATCATACGATAAACATTACGTATTAAATCCGGCATAAACGAAATTTTAATGTTATATGCTGATTTTTATCGCACATAGGTATATGACGTTGAAATTGCGCTTGCAACGCAGCGGTTTGTGACGTTGATCGTCAGCTAACTGCGTTGCAGCAAGGCGCCGTTTAGTAGGCATTTTTTTATATCGTATCCGAATCAGTTCTACATTGCATGTACCATACTTCCATATCTTGCTGGCATGCAAAAAAAAACTGTCTTGTTAAGTTTTGCTTAAAAATCCTGGGTGGTCATTAAAACTCTTAGTTCACTGTGGTCTCGCATGCCGCACCAACGAGCAAGACATTTTGATATGGATTCTTAAAAGCAACTCGCCCTTGTGGCAGCAGAAGGAAGATGACAGTAATGCGGAATATCTTTAACTCATTACAAAAAAGAATATGGCCAAACACCCGGCGGGCATGTGTTGGAGGCACGGTCGGATCTTGTACGCTTCTTCAAAGTTATTAGCCTGTCTGGCAGTTTTTTATTGTGAAAGAACTTATACGGTCAGCATCGCTGACCAGGAATGTTGTCACGCACGCACGTACGTTCACCGTTCACCGTGAGTGAGTACGTTTCGTTTGTATCCCCTTTGCAAAAATTAACCAAGCAACAGGTTTTTGATTCTGAACCATATAACGATCCTTTACGACACCTCTAAAAACTGAAAGGTGTCAGAGTGTGAGGACAAGGGCTCACCTTACATTGCACAGATTCAGAGCTTAATGGCTGCCACCAGTGCTTCACTACGCGGCTAACAAAAAAACCACGGTTGCCTGGTTACTTTTGGAAAAGATTGTACGCACGATGTTGTGTACTCCGGAACGTTCGTAAGTTTAGAGGAAGTTCAGAGGGTAAGTACAGAAGAGCGCCACACCAGCTGCGCTAGAGGTTGCTCGGGAACAGCAACATGGATTGCACAGTTCCTACCGGTGGCTGTATTAGAAACAGCCACCAGCTAGCACAGTGGTGCATCGCTTAACCACAGCGCCACTGTGCTAATAAAGCTATGAGGACTCGCTGTCGTCTATGAATGTTAAGTAGAAAATAACCAATTTTGCGTATACGGACATTAACCCACTAAAGTTATCGCGTCATACTGTTAAGGCGGAGCTTAAGTGTCCCCTCCAACTGAAGAATGAACGCCTGGTTTATCAAGTTTGCATGTTTTAGCTACGTTATACAACGAACAATTGTTTTTTTTTTTAATTTTTTGCGAGAAGCGTAGGACGCCATTGCTACGGCGGCGCTAAGTGTCACGCTATATTTTCGTAGAATACCCGAGGCAACATGTTTTCTCTAAGAAATTCGGAACAAACGAGGCAGAAAAGGGTGTCAGCTTTGGTTTGGCCTTCGCTTACACCTGAAAGCGTGGAGCGAAAATGTTTGCCAACATCCGAGCGCAGACATTTAAATCTTTTAAAATATTTATTTGAAAAAAAATGCACAAAAGCCCTGATTGTATTTCGGATCAATATTAAGTCCCATAATTAAATGGTCTCATGGGGGACTTCGTTTATTAAATATCCTTATAGGAAAAAAGAAGAGAAGCAAACAGTTTTTGTTTATTACAATGTCAGAAGGGTTCATACATAAAACAAAAGTACCGTTCTGCATTTCTGGCGATCTCCTTAGTAAGCTGAAAGGGAGACAGCAGACTATTGGGCTCAATGACTCTTTGAATTTGCGCACATGACACTGAGTTGTGATTTTGTTTGGCAACATTAAGAATAAATTCAATATATTGACAAAGTATGTTTTAGTTTGGTTTTGTTTTTATGGTTCTTAAAGTACCAAAGCAACACAAGATATGAAGGGTGCCAGTTTACATTTTAGATAAATTTATAAACTTGCTTGTGAAGATGTTTTTTAAACATCCACTTCACACTCAATGCTTCCGTGCGCCTCCTTCCTCGCGCCTTTGTCCCAACTTGTACACTGTTTCCGTTGAGGATGTTGAATAAGCAACGTATCGAGACGCATACATTTATTCTTTAATATTTATCCTGTTTTGCCGCATTACCGTATAAGCCACATTCTCGTCGCATATACAGTCATGGAGAAATGTTTGCGGGAAGTGTGTTTGGGGAAAAAATATTTTTGCATTTCCTCAGTAGCCAGCCAATAAAAATTCTTGCAGATGATAGAGCATGTGTGTCTTCTCTTGCCAGCATGCTTGTTATTAATTTAGCTTGCATGACCGCTTGTGAATAATTTCTTCTACAAAACCACATCCCGTAAACTTTTGCCTATGACTGTACTTTTGTGTGTTAATATCCATAGTTATAAATGTAGCGCTTCTCGCTAAGCTGCCCAGCATAAACGGTACCTGACGATACAAAGAAACAAACAAGCAAGTAAGCAAGCAAAGAAACAAGCAAACAAGCAAGAAAACAACACTAACAAGAAAAAAACAAAAATAAATAAATATGATATAGGGACGTGCTACTCGAGGCGTGAGCTCGCATAGGAGAGGCAGGGAAGAGAGAACAGCCGTCGCCGAGTGGTCGAGAAAGCCAGACTGAATTATGCAGCAGCGTCGTGGAGGCGACTAGAGGAGCAGTGCCGCGTAGGAAAGTTCAGATGGAAAGAACAAAAGCAGAGCTGACATACGGCGAGGAAAACAGGGGAACAATGCAAGGAAAGCATGCAAACAGGAAGGACGCCGCCGGCTCGTCCATAAGTATGAAACGTAAGGACTGGAAAACCACCGCAGGACAAAGGTGGTCGTTGAGGAACAAAAGGTGGACGAGAAAAAATATAGAAAGGAGAGAAACGAGAAGAACACCAGAGCTATATGATGCACAAGAATAGCTATGCGGCGCTGTTTGTGGCAGCCTACTATCTTTCCTCGTTTTGCTACATAGTAGTGGTGCCACTTTTTGTAGGGTCATATTCTAGTTCCTGGGAGGAAATTAAAAAGAAGAAGTCCCTCGCATCACAAAGAAAGCGCGGTGACTTCGTACTAGCAGAAAAATGGATAGTAGGTCGGCACCACGGTAGTACAAAAGGCAATAGTAAAGGTGATATTAAGAGGGAAGCAGAGATGTGGAGATGGAGACTCTACAAGGTAGTGAATACTGCAGAATACGAGGAAAACTCCCTCCACAAAAATAGCGCAGTACAGATCGAGATGCGCCCAAAAATGAATTATGGAAGTGTGGGCGAGTAGAAGCAAATATCCAGATGCTAGCGAGCACTAAGCTTCAGTCCTCTCTGCCATGCAGAGCGGTGCGACTGCCCGGAATCCACTTTCGTAGTGCCTGCATAATGGACCCTCACAGTTGAAAGGATTGCTGCGGGTAGGGCTAGATCGAGGAATGTGTTCCTGTTCCTTCTAAATAGAAAATATGCTGAAATGAATGCCAGATGTCTGTTTCCGTATCCGCCTGAAGTGCGGGGACGAAGACTAATTAAGGAGCTTAGCTGCAGCAGGAGATATGGACAGAAAAAAGTACTATTACAGAGCGTCGCCAGATACTCTCATCCTCATCTTAATTTAAGCAGAGATTAAAGGAGTTTGTTTTTTCTCGACTGCATTAATATTTTGTGTGTAGCTTAAGGCGAAATACGCATTCCAAACCTTGGTCAGGTTTCAAAAGTACTCGCTGTCAACTGGTTGGTGCAAGCTATTGTAGCCGTTATCGGTGATCCCCTGCTTTGTCCGCCTTAGTTTCGCAAGCAACCAATAAAGCAACAAAGCTGCGCGTATGCTCAATTTGCATTTCAAAGCACTTTAGATCCGTCATGTTCATATTTTAGAGGCGTAAACTTTAGTTAAACCAGTCAGCGATAGCTGGGCTGTGTGTGTTAACACTGTATGGTACCCATAAAAGCTGGCGTACCCATGGAACCTGCAGGCGGCGATTAAATTAATGATTGGTCTCGCGAGGTCTGGATGCCCTGGGATGGCGCATTCCGCCTATCCCCATACGCGTCCCCACGGAGTACTTCCTCACGTGTGTGGTTATTATTGGTGCACTTTTTGTTCATGCTTTCATATCTCTGTCTGGCCCCTAAATTAACATCTCCAGCAACCTTTCCTACGCCGGTAATCTCTGAGCAAAATGCGCATAGTCGGTTTTTCGCACGATGCCCTGAAACTGCTGTATCGACCGGCTCAGGACGACGAACTTGTCAACGTGCGCAGTTGGGTAGCCGAAGATAGGGATCCAAGCTCTGCGAGGAAACTTTGCAGCGCCGGAGTAATAGCGGCTGGCTGAGTTTAATCAAGCGGCCGACCTCTGCGTTCCGAGGGATTTGCTAGATTACAATGTTAGGGAGCGGAGTGACATTCCGTCCGGCTGGTGGCTTGCATGTTTGGCCGAGTGAAAATGTTGGTCGCGGTTTCTCAGGGCAATAGACCTCCGAACAAACAGGAACACATCAATGATACCTTTTATATTAGTTATGTAAAGAAAGAACCTGCTTTGAAATTGATTTATCAGAAAATAAATGTGCGTTTGGAGTTTCTTGCAGAATACCATTCTGCCAAAATGGTGGCAGTGAATTCATTATGCGCACGAAAACAAGCAATGTTTATTTTCATCGCGTTCTAGACGCCAATGAGTAATGCAGTAATTCAGTGCTGCTTTTCGAGTTAGCAGTTTTGTTGCTAAAACGGATATACGATAGTGGAAAATGAGAAGGAAGGTTTCAATTAAAAAATTTTAGTGGCTTCACTAGGGATTTTCTGACATTGTAGTTGGTCACTGCGTCTTGTACGCACAGTGTTAATGATTTCGTCATGTGTAGTTCAATTTAAGTGTATTTTCATATCTAACCATTACACATTCATCGCATCTTCTAATTATCTTTTGGCGGGATTACACATGATTCGCATAGCACTCATAGAATGGTGAGTAGACCAGTGCTCCCGACTGGCCGCGCTTCCAGGCTGCACGCAAATTTGTGTGATCGAGACATTGCAATAAACTGATCTTTAGTCGGAGGGGTCTCTGTAGCTGTTCTCTGTAACTATAGTCATTAGATATGATGTCATCACCGGTCTGCTAAAACACTTAGACGTCTGGTATTAGCTTCCATATGCCGTGGACCGCCTCGTTGTGCTGCGCGCATACTTGGAGTAGCACCGTTCCTATCACACTCAATATAAGGTTACTAAAATACGAACAGACCTTTATTGAGGTGCGGTGAGATTACGCAATCTACCGCGTTATGTTCGCTCCAGGCAACGTTCTTGGAGCTTTCAACTTCACGGACGCCTGGACAACAACGGCTGCTTTGTGGAAGATCTGCTTTCGCTGCCATTTTCCGGTGTCCTGATAAGCGGCCTTTCATCCTCAAGAATATTTGTCGGGGGCGTATGAAAGGTAGCGAGCAGCAATGTCTTTTCATCACCACGAGGTTCTTTTCGCAAAGCCTTCTTTGTCATCCTCGGTATTTTCATATACAAACTTTGTCATATGCAACTCGGAGTTGCTCGTGCTGGCCGGCCACAATCTTCGTGCAATTCGTTTCATCATTCCTCTCCATCTTGAACTTAGTCTTCTCCATGTATTCAACCTGCCGTCTCGCATGATTGTAAGCAGAGGCATCAACCGGCAAGCGCTCGTGCCCGATTTTCTCCACCAACCCGCAAAAACAATCCCTACAAAAAACTGTTAACCGGCTTCGATACATCACGTTTGTTCAGGATGTGATAAATGTCCTCTACACATGATCTTGAAGCGATCACCTGGCTCCGCCACCATCGGAAAAGAAAGTACTCAGCACGCCGAGATTTTGATGTCACCAGCACTGCTCCGGCAGCCCACTTTAATGGCTGGCGATACATTCAAGGTATGCGCTAGAAGGACTCCTGAGCCACGTGTGCGTTTGACGCAGGACGAATTTGTTAATTTTTGACAGCGTAATTTATCTTTATTTTTCTCTGCCCGCACTAATAGATGTTTCCTACTGTTGGTTATTTTTTTTTTCTTTTACTGTTAGCTACTCTTGGCACCTCGGTGAAGCGGACAGGCCCTCTTCTTTCGGGCTCATATGTTTCCTGTTAGCAACTGTTGCAGCGGGGAGTCCTCTCGTATCGGATTCATCTACTATCTGTTAGCTACTGTTTCCAACAGTATAGTTCTTTTGTAAACCACTGTGAGAACACGCTGCTCCACGTTTGTCACTGCGCTTCCTGGGGGTTCCGTTTCTTAGGTCGCGGAAAGCCTCTGGGGGTAAGTTAGCAGCGTTCTCACACCTACAACCTGCGGAATGCCATTTTGGTGATAAAAGAAACAGAGTTTAAGAAGCTCTGATGGAGAACCTGACAGCTCCTTTGGAGTCACGTCGGCATTGCGATTTGGCTGTTAATAGTGAACGCACTTAATAACCCAATGTCGTATGGTAGTATGTGGCAATGTAAAGTTTTGAAATTGTTTCTTATTGATCTGAGGTATTTCCGAATGTATATCAATACCGTTCTGTAGGTCAATAAAGATGTGGTGGCGCTGTTGTCGCCTTATGGCGGTAACAGCTGATGGTGTGGCACATATTTTGGAATGCAAGTTAAGAAATCTGCCGAAGTGATTGTCCGATATCGCTCTCCACCTGCGCGGCCTCGTCTTAGTTAGCAAGCCCCCAGCACATCTTAGTACAGGAAGTGCAAGTATGGGACGTCATTTAAAAGTCGGTCTGGTGTAGTAGCCTTCGAATAAGGAGACAAGCGCTGCCCACGGAAACACATACCATAAAACATTTCAAAACTGTATTCTGATACCAAAAAATACTTCCATGAAGGCAGCCGTTCCTTTGGTGCGGTCAGAAGCAGTAAGAATAGCCTGAAAAAGTTCTGAACGTCATTTCAGATCTGATATCAGTTTAAAATTCGCTGTAAATGTGTGTTGTGCTGCCGGAAATAGCTACCAGTACTTGTATGTCGGAGGTCAGTGGGCGGAGTGTTCGCCCGAATCGCACGAGGTCCTCAACTACTCCGATTTTGGTGCATGTGGTGCATTTGTTCAATGATGTAGCCATTCCAACTAGACGTCCTACAAGGCTCTACATGAAAGGCCGTTTCTAAACGGCGTGATAAACGAACCGCGCATGGTAGTAGACGACGGCGCAGACGACATCGTCGGATGCTTCCGGTTTCAGCGAGCGCCCCCATGTTTATAAACATGGTGATGTTCTACAGCTAGTAGAACGGGAATAGTAATGTCTGTACGGTAATATATTTTTGGCCGTACATTGCCGGCGCTGATTTTTTCATTAAAAAATTCTTCACACCAAGACAGTGAGTACGACACCTCCCTCGTATTTAACACTTGCTTCCAGACAGTCCTTGAAATGCGTTACTTCATGTGCGCAGCTAGAGCAAAGTAACAAAAATAAAAAGAAGCTCAAGCTTTGAAGGAAACATGACTTGCGTCTGTCTAGCCACAGAACGCGGCTGTTCGAGCTTAGTTTCATGGAGACGATAAGTAGTGTGAAAGACACAGGAAGAAAGCAGTAATAAAATGTACATAAAATCAGTGGGGAGGATTCCACTGTGTTCTCGACACCTCATTAGCGAAAAAGCGAGCGCAGAAGGCAGGAGGGTATGCGTGGCCCCAAGGCAGCGCGACCTACTTCCGGAGACTCCGCACGCTGTAGCGGTCGTGGAGTCACCGCTGGCCCCATTCTGTGCTCTAGACTCATTCACCCTACAGCAGCGGAAACGCAGGCAGTCGCGGTCCTTCGCTTGAAAGCGCACAGACAACCTGGTGTAATGAAAGGTAAATCAAGTAGTGAAAAATGCGAAGCTTCGGATGGTGAAGCTTTTGAATGGGAGCTTACACCACTCAACCGCACTCATTTTCGTCCGCTTTAATGCACTAGAAGGATGTCAGGCCTGGCTGCACAGCTGAAAAGCGAACAAAGCTGGGTATAAAAGTTAGTGCTGCGCTTTCCCAGCTTAATTAGTTCCGTATTTAATGGGTGGACGGGGCTGTCAACAAGGACTGAAGCTACGAAGAGGGGAATATGAGGAGAGGAGGCAAGTCAAGTGAGACGGCCACGGCATTTGTTATTCTCTTTCTGGCCGCCTCTACGCATGTTCCCTCCTCCTTCATTCGTTTTTGTCGAGCAAACACTTGCTGACTTAATTGACATTCAGATTGTAATCATGATTATGATATCTGCTGATGATCTTAGACCAATAGGAAAAGTGGCCGCTAGCATCGTTCATGATATGCCGAGTGCGGCTTATAGCGCCTTTACTTTTGGTGTCGAGGTGTAAATACTTTTCATTTCACTCAGATTCCAAGTGCTATAATTTATATCGTTCTCTCCTCCATTCAGGTATTGAACCTTGTGAAAAATACTAGCGCACTTAAGCACGGCCTGAGCCACGTTTTGACACGCTGCTTCTGCGAGTTCTGTATGTCTACCGCGGGCCCCATTTACAGCCATGAAAGTAATCAAACCAGCTAAGTCAGGAACGATAGCCCCCACAATTCTCCACTCTTTTATTTCTGTATAAGTTTTTCCTGTTAAAATAAAAACAGAAAATTGGCTCTGTCCACAAGGTACTCGCGTTTTTAGTGGGCTTTTTGAAAACAGACCAGGTTCTTCATGAAAGTATTACACATGGTAATATTGCTCCCCCACACAAAAGCTCTAACAAGGCTCAAATTAGATGCAACTTTGATATTATTTCGAAAAATATTCGCACCTGCTGTAATCGATTGCTAAAGTGATACTGAGCAAAAATTTCGACCCCGAGATACTTGCTCAAAGTAGTTGTTTTAGCACTCAAGCTTGTCATGACAAAAACATAGATATGTAGTTATAATAATAGCATTTGCCGAAACCACTGCACACACAGGCACTGTATTAACATTCTTTGAACGCTGAATATAACTGCTATACTGCCGGTCAAATTTCTGTATTTGATAGTAGCATATTTGCAGAGGTATACCGCTGCAACAAGTGATACAAAATGTCTAACTGTCGATATTTCGATTGTCGACATGTGAACATGTGGAAATGTCCACAAAATTTCGAGTGATGTTTAAAAAGTAACTCGTCGGTGGTCACAGTCCCTCTCGTCCAGACAACTGCCAAATCCGCGCGATGCTGTTTTCACAAGCTTCTAAACACTGTTTGGTTTAACGGCTTCCATCGGACCGTCATCCTACCTGTTAATGAACACGGCGTTAAGCCATTGCTTGGTCTGAGCGGGAATAAAGGTCCACGGTCCAAGCCATTGTCTCGTACTATTGTTGGTTTGTAAGCATCATTGTCATCATCATCAGCCTGACTACGCCCACTGCAGGGCAAAGGCCTCTCCCATGTTTCTCCAATTAACATTGTCCTTTATCAGCTGCGCCCATCATGTCCCCGAAACATATTAATCTCATCCCCCCATAACTTTCTTTCACTCGCTGCCAAGCTTGCCTTCTCTTGGAATCTACTCCGTTACCCTTAAGGACCAGCGATTACCTTGCCTTCGCATTACATGCCCTGCTCCAGTCCATTTCTTCCACTTGATTTCGACTAGGATGTTATTAACCACCTTTTGCTTCCTCCCCCACTCCATCCGCGTGTGGTCTGCTAACTTTACACTGTCATTTTGCTACCCGAAGGTGAAAAATATTTCTTTGGTCGGTAACGCACAGAACAGAAAGAGGGAGGTGCAGAAGTCTTCACACTTTGCGTTGTATTTTTTGGGGCCACTGTTAGTAACAAGGCCAGTCAAGAAAACTGTGGAGAAATCTAAAAAATTTTTTTGGAAAAAAAACTGTGGAAGCAATTTGCAAAAAAAAACTACAGTCTCACTGAGTAGCATTGTTTATATATTAGGTAATAAACCTATTGGCTAATGAATGTGTTAAGGAGAGTGAACAGAAGTCTAATGCAATATACTGCTTGGGCATTTTAGGCTTCCACCGGAAAGCCAAGGGGTGCTCTTAGCTTTATATTGTAAGGAAGACTGGACTGGCACAGCTCACAGCTTCTGCAAAGTTCCGCGCACAGCAGAGAACTCACAAGATGGCTGACTCGCTGACCGAACCACACACACTTCGTCTCCGTCGACCGACACACGCACACTTCGTTTTCATCGTCGGCGCGCTCCCATGAGCACGCGCCAATATTTCAAGGTATTCAGAGCTCATTTCGTTTTGTCTTTGGCGAGCGACTTCGTTTTTTTTCTCCTGAGATCGGCGTCTTGGTGCCCCACCATGCACAAAACAAGGTGTGTTGCCGGGCTTGTTGGTTGAGGAATATACAAAACTGCGTTTGCAGACAAAGCACGAGAACCTCATTGTCCTCTTTGTTCTCCTCTTGCGTCTGCAAGCGCTGGTTTTTCTCACCATGCACAAACTTTGTGTTAGTGATGGCTGGAAGGCTCTGTGCGTCCCGTGAATTAAAAAAAATGTCGGGTTTGTAGTTAGTGCGCGCACAAATCACAGGCACGGCAGCCTGTGTGGAATCCTTGGTGCCGTTGGGACATAGAAGTAAGAAGCGGGCATACGAAAGTGGAAATGATTGAGAAACACAGCAGGTGTCCAGGTTCCAAGGAGCAGTGCGCGAGTCTGGCACAGCGGACAACCATACAAGACGGCGAACAGTGCCTTTAGGATTTTATGTCGTACAGGCTTTAGCGTGCACGAATGTGTGGTGTGCCGAAAATGTTCTCGGCTTTCCCGTCTCGCATACTAAGAACGCATACCTTGACTGATGCGCTTTGAGTGTTCACTGCTACCTCCATGCATTTGACTGGTTTATGTTTCCTTGCTTGTTTTCTCCATCTTCTGTGGCACAGGTCTGTGGACGCAAGAAAAGTTAACAAGTTAACTCCTTTCTGACCCGCAACATTGCGTCCTATGCATCTGCCAATGTCCCGAATTCACTTTCATAGGTACCTGGCTCCGCTTTTTCCCGTCTCCACCTCCTCTAGGTCGACGACCCTGCCAAGCTCATCGGCATGCGCGTAGGCACTTGTTCGACATTCCAATGCGGCATCTTATCTAAACCCATCTCCGTTCAGCGAATGGACCCGTCGAAGCGTAACTTCTTGACTGTTGACCGAGTGGTATAAGAGCTCTTCCCGGCGGTTTCCGGAGTGGCACGGGGGTCGCGAAATAACAGAAGACCCACTGTGACTGCTGCTCGAGTCTCGAATACCAAGCAGCTGATTCACTGTCTGCGCTGAATTCCGGCATTCTCTTCGGCTGTGCTCAATGTTTCTGTATCTCTGCTCTTCTGGCGGCAATTGTTTTTGTCTCACTCGGAGGGCGGGCCCCAATACATAGCCGAGAGCGCTAAGACTTGTTCTCCGTAGCCTGCACGTTGATGCGAAGAGCAGCACTCATTACAGAAAAGGTTGGCATTGCACGAAGAAAGGGTTGCTTTTTGTCTTTATTTAAAATACAAAATCATGGCACCACTACTTAAGATGTCGCATCTCCGCAGAGGCAGAACTTAGCGTATATTTTGAGCCAGTAACGCAATAACGAGCGGAGGAGGTGTAGAAAGAAATACTAACGGTCCTGCGAAGACGGATTGAAGATGCACTTTTAAGAGGCTGTAAATTATTTTCTGGGTTTGAAATATTAAATTACGGTAGCTCAGCTAGGAAGAGCAAGGAACTGGTGGTATTGTTTTGATCTATGAGGTGCGTATTTTTGGATTTGGCCCATAGTATTTATTTCTGCCTTGACCACCTTGCCTAACTGCAGGAGAAAGGATCCGTTGATTGGATGAAAAATGATACATGCTGGAAGGCATGTATCATAGTTGCTCTGATGCCGAACCCAAAGTGGCGGCAACGTGTTTCGGCCACGGCAGACTCATTTCCATGGAGGTGAAAAGCAAAAATGCTCGTGCACTGAGGAATGCCCGTGCACGTAAAGGAAACCCTGAAATCTCGTGCACGTAAATAATCGCCAAAAAAACGTAACTGCCGTTGCTGTTTCCGAAGGTAAAAGAATGGATGCATTTTTCAGGGAATAGAGGGATTGCGGCGATATAAAGACCGCTCTCGGTTGTATTTTATGTTTCGATTTTTTTTCGTTGTTTTGTTTATTTTTATTATTTTTTGGAAGCACGTGCCTCACTATGCCTTAGCTGAACTGTCGAAACATCACACTGCACGATAAGCATTACTGTAGTGCGAGAGATGTTGAGGTGGCACGCAGAGGGAAGAGGAACACCGGACGGAGAAACTAAAGGGTAGGTTACTCTATGTTCATTTTATGTGCAAGTGTGCCAACTAGGTGTCATCACAACATGCGGTGTCATCACGACATGCCCACCGGATAGTGAGCAAGCCGCCCACCGTGGCAGGGGGCAGTTAAAACAATGGTTGACCGCTAAAGAAGATTAACCTTGGCCGCTATAGGCCCACCACTGGAAGCACCTACTATCGCAGGCCAGTGGCGAACCGCTTAAACCACCACTGCGCCAGGGTAGGCATGAGCACTTCCAGGGGTCTATGAATGTTAAGTCGAGAATGACAAATTCTGCAGGTACGGGAATTAACCAATTACATTATCGTGTCATATCCTTAAGGTGGAATCCAAAAGTCCCCTGCATTTTTTCATTTTTAGTTATAAACGCCGATCTACGACCCTTTTAAAGATGAAGTTGACTACTCTCATATCTCTCATTTTTGTGTTTGTTTCTTCAGCATGTTTTTACTGTTCAACATGAAAAAAATTAACTTCCTAGCTTTATCAAACAGAGGTCTGGAATGTGTTTTTCTGTTTGATTAATTTTACTTCCACCGACACGCGGTCAATGGCCAAAGGAAATGCACATTGCCGGAGAACATGCACGCAAGAAATGCGCCTATTTGTTGCATCCGCAATAGCTAAAACATTTTTCGATAAAACCCCACCAAACAGAAAAGTTTCCCCAAACATCGTCCTCCCAAAACGTCTTGTACGACGTTTGGGGACAACGAGACTGATGGCTGTCACATGATAAATTTAGATTACGACTTCGTTTTTCTCCAGTTGAGTATAGTCCCCACGTAAAAAGATATAATATCAGCGTGATGGTAATGTTATTTTATGTAAAAAAAATTCATGCGCTTCTAATGCCCCGAGCTAAATTGACATGGGCGTGTTTTACGGTAAAGTCCCGGGAGCCAGACAGACTTATTTAACACACAAAATGAAAAGCCACCAGCAACAGTAAGAAAGAGTGCGATTTTTTAGTTGGTAATCGGGGAAAACAAGAAATTACCCCACCGTTGTAGGGTGTCTGCCCAGAGCGTAATTATTTAGTTTTGCTTATTTATTATTTATTATTTTGCTTTTTTTTTTCGTGGATTACTTCCCAGCGACGGCTCTGAAGGTGCTTCAGACCAGGTTTTGGCTCGCATTTTAAAGGTCCTATCCTTACTACTAATGGTGGTTGAAGCCAGGTTAGGACTAGTTTGGATATTAACTTCTTCATGGTTATGTGGAATTGGGGGAAGCTCCTCTCCCAACTACGTTATTTAAATTGCACCTCTTTTATCACAGTCAGCTGGTAGAAAAAATGGGCGGCAATAATTGCCAGTTTCTCACAATTCGAGTGAATTTTGTGGTTATTGACAGCTTTAATGCAGTCCTCATAGAGTACACTGTGAAGAAAACCTGCAAAATTTGGGGGCAGACTGACTTATTCACGTGCGTTCTAAACCATAGCGCAATGAAAAAGCATAGACCCTATTAGATTTGCACAAAGCTTCAAGCACTTCTTCTTAGAAGTTAAAAACAGCAGAAATGTCCCAGCAGTGAAGAAAACTCTTGTGATAGGCAAATCCTAAGGACAAAGTCTTTTGGAAGACAGGAAGCTACAGGGTTTCAAACTTTGCAATTTCTATGTTTCTTTCTGCTTTTCTTTGAATGCTAGGCTAAACATAAAAACCGAAGTGCCGTTCAGGTATATTACAAGGGTTTCTGGTTACCCTTAAAAGAAGCCATGTTGTCAGAAGGAATCGTGGAGGTTGCGCTGCCTATTGACCATATCTCACATAACGAATGAGCCAAAGGGACCCCTTTAAATAAGTAATGGGGCCACTTTAAATGCTTGACAAGGTAATATGGCGTTCAGCTGCTGACCCGAAAGATGCGGGTTTGACCCCGGCAGCGGCGGTCGAATATCGATAGAGGCGAAATTCTAGAGTCCCGTGTAATGTGCGATGTCAGTGAACGTTAAAGAACCCCAGGTGGTCGAAATTTCAGGAGCCCTTCACTACGGCGTCCCGCATAACATGAATCGCTTTGCGACGTTAAATCCACCTAAACCAAACATTTACAAGGAAATATGGCCAGATTATGTAACGTCGATGCCATTTCCTAGGATTTGTGCAATCTGCCGACAAGTTTTATATTATTACGCACTACAAATAATTAGCAAGAAACATTCCTCTCTAGTAAATACAATAGTATTATTACCTGGGGATGATGCCGGCGGACTTATTTAGAGATTCATAAGAAGTTCAGTAACAACAACAAAAGAAATTGAGGCAGAAGTGTGGCACACCATTTAAGCCTAATTTCATCATCGAAAAGAACAGAATGCTCAACAGGTCAAGGCACACGCAGGGTGGCATCGGAATTTGAAGTGCATATCTTTCTCTGAATAACGCGACAGTTCCATTGATGTAATCTAATTTGTCGCCAAGAGGCAAGAGATCGGCGAGGAAAAATGGTCTCTGTAAAGAGCTTAGCCGGAAAACCGAGATAATTCACGCGGTTTAGCTGTGAGTGCGAGGGAATGATTTTAATTTTCCCAGCATTCTGTACGCAGCAATGCTAATACTAATGCCCGGAACAATTTGCTTGTTTCTCGGTTCCGATGAGCATCCTTGGGGCTGTTCGCTTCGTGCAAGGAAGGAGTGTTGCGTTGGTGTCTGGCGTATAGTAAATGATAAGTTCTCAATAATGCAATATACGCATGTCCTCAACTTATTATACCATGATCCTCACTTAAAAAGAAAACAGCTCCGCAATTAGCGCGCCGAGAAAGCAAGCTGACGCTAGTTTTTCTGGCATTTGCGTTGAATTTAGTGTATCCACGGATATTAATGAATATTTTATCGGGGATAAGGAAGCTTTTTGCCTACTTGCTTAATCTTGGTGAATGGTTTCCGCATGATTTTTTTTTGTCAGTGAATGGCTGCCTGCACCAGCATAAAATTCATTTCTTGAACGTATTGGACGATGATCTTCTTGTGGCGCCCGTGGTGTGTTTATGGTCGTAATTCTTTGGTGTCTAGCTTGGGATCAACTGTAGTGTTTTAGAAGCAATTTATTATTGCGTATTCATGCTCAGAAAGCAGCAGTAATCTTATTATGGCGAACTAAGCAAGCGCGAAGAATTTCCTCAATAACTGTGGGCCGAAAGCAGCGGCCATAAAAATGAGTAGTCGGAGCCATACTCACTCTTCGGCAATGCGGCCACCAAGGCGTCACTGTCTATGGCAGCCGCCCCGTCTGCCATGGTGGGCAGAATTATTTGATCGTGGATAGAGAGTGCGTTTTGGCAATTACGGCAGCAAAAACATTTTCCCCTTCCCTGTCTGGTCGACTATTCTCTGCGCTCATGCATTTATAATGGTTTCTGCTTGCTCCTTTCCTCAAGGACTCTACTGGCCACCTGGGCGTTAGCCATAACGCATGCAAGAATATAAATTTTTCGTCCTGTAAAAATCCGAGCGACTGCACGGAGGTGCACACACCTTGTCTCGGTATCCCATTGATTCACCTTTATCTAGTGAATGTGAAGCTTACGACTTCGTTTTGTCTACATCGGACATCGCCCACATCACTCAATAGCAGCCATTGCTACGCACCCTAATTCGCCCCTTCAGCGCCGACCCGTCTAACGTCCTTGGCGCAAAAGAACACATACACTCAATGTTCACGATCGAAGCGGGAAACATTCGAGTGGTCCCAAAAGCTTGCATGTCTGAAATGCGTTTCGGTTAACCAGTTTTTGAATTTTCTGACACCACTTGTTTCTTACTGAGACTGCAAAAATACTTCCTGCATTACACCGCGAATCCATGCTTTCTTTCTTTGATATGCTGGTCATCGTAAGTCATGACAAATTATGATAACTAAACTTTACAACTCCAAAATTAACAAAGAATTGGCTTTTCTCCTTGCGGTGTCCTCATTGTTTAAAAGTAAACTCATGATTCTTGTGAGCCATAGCCCTACTAGTTACGCAACAGCGTCTACAGCAGATGAAGCTCGCTGACGTTTGTCAGCCGCCGAGGTAGATGCTCCATTGCGTCAGCTAATTGGGCTATTGCAACGGAACCAACCTCGCCACTGTGCCCGTGGGCGCTCCCAGTGGAATGCTCGCCGCGCTGCTCGGTAGCTCCCACGTGTCGCTTCTATTGCGACACCCGCTCGGGATTAGCAAGCCGCCTAGCAGGCATTCAGGGTAGAAGGGAGACGGTGTGGGGAAGAAAACCGCCTTTCGGAAACGTCGTGCCAGACGCCAGTCCTTCCCTTCTGCGTTGCGAAAGCCTTAGGGAGTGCAGACTCGCCTGAAGGCGGCCTTTAAGTTTTATTGGCTTCATTGACAAAGCATTGCACGACTTAAGCCCCGCTTGACAACGAGGAGATCTCATCCTTGCTTTTTTTTCGCGCTTACTGAAATGTCAGTGCTCTTTATTTAATCCTGTTTGCTTGCGCTAATCTTGTTTACTTGGCGTTACTTGCTGCTACCCTTCACAGGGAATAGATCGTAGAGGGTGACGCGGTGCGGACAGTGATGGTAGTGCCCACAGCAGCGTCACTGGCTGCAGTTCACAATGTCACGGACATGACCAAAACATCGAGAGGCTGTGAACTCGGATTGGTACGCTGCCTAATTTCAGGACGTAAAGAGCATGGTGCAGTGGCGTCAGCCTTCTAATTATTTCCTAAGAGTACTTTCTCGCAATTCCAGGTGCCCTTGAATATGAGCACACATCCCTTGATAGACAAATAGCGTGTTCTTATTATCAGACACGGACTATTGTACAGGAACAGAAACGCCCGAGAAAGTAAAAAGAAAAAAGATAATAGAATGAGTGTGGTAAAAAAATGAAATCTATCACTCAATACACCCACTTCACAGCTTACTCAATCACCTATATTTTAATTCAAGGTTACGTGCAACATGGTAACACCAAACTGCAAAACTTTTCAGACAGTACCGAAAAGAAGTACGGTAACTAAGTATTTGATTTTAGTTGGTAGAAATATATTCTGTTAGATGAATATACACACGCAGTCTGGAGCCCTTCACTACGGAGTCCTTCAAGCCTATGTGTCCCTTCAGGGAGTTAAAACAGAATTCCCAATTTTTACATTGTTTACGTATCAGTACATTTATTGTTTATTAAAGTTCGAAGCGTGCGCTCTGTTACTAAGCTAGCTCTATACTATTTGATCGGCATGCACGTGCACGGACAAGTGACATTCAAAGGTACTTTGAAACCGCTGCTGGTGTTTTGCAAATGGCCAATTAATAAATATAGAAATGAGATGATGGCACTCAGTAAACAGTTCCCGAGAACGCTACAGTGCTTCATGTACTTTGGGGCTCAGAGCGGAGGTAGCGAGCGGCGTAAAGTTGCTTCGCCGTTGCAGTCGCAGGACCGCCATATCAGTCGCGGTCAGCAGCCGAGACTCGGAGTACCATGAACATGAGAAGAAGCGTCGGCAACTGCAAAGTCTAGCTGCACGGGAGGCAGTACGCGGAAACCGCTAGGCAGAAGGGTCAAGCATTATATCATTGCCAGATGAACGAAGCTTAAGTTCGGTGGGAAGCACCCGCTCTAGCTGCCCGTTCCGCCGTGCCCATACAAACGACAAAACCGCCACCTGCTAAACGGGTGCCAGTGGTTTGACAATGCGATTGAAGAGTCGGACAGGCACGAGACCAAACTCTTCGGGTAGAGCATTTGGCTGCAATAAATGTGTTCAGAAGTTGCTTAGCCGTTGTATGCTTTTGAGGTGAAAGCCTTACCCAGCCTCCTAGCAACGAAACGGTGCGTCAATGACGGCCTCCAGGAAAAGAGGTCCAGGAAACCGTCAGTGATGTCATTAGCAAAAAAAAAATTGGAGGCTTATCAAGGTTAAGCCCAGTTGATGCGAAGCATGTCCTTAGCGTTTGGAGGCATCTTGACCGCATACACGCCCGGCGCAAAGACGCTGGCGCGGTTGCGGGCACAGAGACTGACGCGACGGCGGGCGCGCGCCGCCTCATCCCTAGCGTGACGTCACATATCACGTGATGCAGCGATGGTGGCTCCGCCGCCGCGTCGCGCGCGACGGCGCGAACCGAAGCGTGGAGGCCTCCGCCGGGCGACGTCCGACGGCGCGATATGAGGCCCCATCTGCAGCCGGTATGACGTCATAACGTGACGTCACATCATGTGATCTCACTTCAAGGTCAATGGTGGCCACCGCCGGGAGGCGACCGACGGCGCGATATGAGGCCCCATCTGCAGCCGGTGTGACGTCATCACGTGACGTCACATCATGTGATCTCACTTCAAGGTCAATGGTGGCCACCGCCGGGAGGCGACCGACGGCGCGATATGAGGCCCCATCTGCAGCCGGTGTGACGTCATCACGTGACGTCATGTCACGTGACCTACTTGAAGGTCACTTGAAGGTCAATGGTGGCCACCGCCGGGCGTCGCGCGAAGGCCCGAAACCTACGTTAATATACTTCGCATAAAAAAGAACTTTTTTCGAAGGTGCGAGGAAGTGAACGAAGGACCACCGGATAGCGAGGCGAGTGTGGCAACCTGCAGACCGCGAATCCGCGTTCCTTCCTGGCGAATAAAGGTAAACCTAATGTATGCGTCGCCTTAAGAGGGCATGGTAATGAAGGTGCGTGTTATTAGAAGGAAAGAAAAATAAATTGAGAAATAATGCTTACGCCAGGCACGCATCCAAGGCCCTTCCTCCTCTACCCCCTCCCCAAAAACGAGTTCATGCCCCACCCCCCTAGTCATCCTAGAAATTTCTCATTAAGCATCCAACCCCCCCGTCCCCCCGCCACCCCTTCCGTGATAGATTAATTGTGTTGAACCTCTCTCTAAAACGTTTCTGGCTACGCGTCTTGCTTTCGCTTTCTTCGAAATTTTAATTTTTTATCGCGGGTTACACTATCGACTACTTCCGGGAATGAGCATGGTTCCTGTCGCCGCTGACATGGTATGTTATAATCGAAGCAGTATTTTTTGTATTTCACCCCCAAAAAAATGTTTACAGCAGCACTGCAGCAACCTCAGTCACTGTGTCATGTGGTCCACCTCGCTTTTGTGTAGTCATCCTTACCTCACTCTCTTATCTCTACAACACGGATGGAAGAGGGAGCACGGTTAGCTCAGTCAGTGAATATCCTGTCGATTTTATACCATAAACATGACGTACAGTCTCATTTCCTTTTCTATTTGTTTCAAATCAGCCGGTAAGTATTTTGACGTGGATTTAAGGAGGCTCTCTTACAGTGGTGTGCTCCATGGCCGACGTTCTTTGAAAACATTATGAATATTTGAAAAGCGTAAGGTGTTTGTATGAAAATATTGAATGTAATCGTCGGTTCTTCCGATATGTAGCAAAATATTTTTATTATTGTGTTTCTGTCGCTCGTATTGAGCAGTTAAGACTGCTATAGAAAACCAAATGGGAACGCTGCCTGCCGACGGGAGGTCTGCGGATGTCTTGATTATTATAGTGAAAATTGGAAAATATGGAAAAAATAGCGTTCATAAACTCTTTCAAGGCCAAGTAAGGGATGGGACAACTTTATTTTCACTAATGCTTATTCCTGCGGTTTGGGGGCATCTTCAGAGAGGTCCTGGTTCTACCCCCAGGAGCCTTCTCTGTCGAAGTCGTCCGCCTCTAACCATTGGTCGGTTGCCCTCAGTCCAGGGCTCCGCTGGCCACTGCCGCCCGTTGAGCTGAAAAATGTTTTTGTGCAGCATTGTTCGGTATTATCGACAGCGAAGTCCAAGTGCGCATTCGAAGGAAAAATATTGTTGAGGCAAGAAATGCCGCTTCTCTTCTTATTCTGTCTTCCCCTTAGCGCAAAAGAGGATGTGCTTAAAATGCATTTCAAACATATTGTATTAATTTCATATTTATTACGTATTTTTTGTCAGTATGCTTAAACTGCAATACGAATGCTTTCTAAGTATACTAATAATAATATTTTAAACATACTTTAAAATACGTGAAAAGTAAATTTTTGCCCGCCTAGCATATTTATAATGCATTAAAAATATACTAAAAATATACATTAAATACATCAGATTTCATTAGAAATACACTAAAATATACATTAAATACATTAAAAATATATTCACTTCGGCTTAAAAAATGTCTACTGGTCGGCTTCACAGAATGCGACAGGTTAATGCTTCAACTGCAGAGCAAATTGTATAGGGAGCCCAAGCTCAAGTTCGGAAGCGCGACACCAGCGCCGCAACGGCGAGCAGCGGAAAGTCGGGGCACCGTCGGAGCAGACGCCCTGCAAGGTAGCTTTGTGTGCACTTGTGACGGGAGAGTTGCGCGATGCGCAATCTTCGCGTTGACAGACGCGGTATCGGCGAAGCAAAAAAGTAGTAGTACGAAGGCCGTAATGTAAAAACAAAACCAAAGCGTATGTGCAGGGTGATCCACTCTTACCGCGAACACGCGAGTATGAGGCCGCGCTCTTCGGAGAGCCAGTGAGTCTGTCCCTACCGTGCACGAAAAAAGTGGCAGACGACGCGCAGATAAGTCGCTCGCTGCTCGATTTTCCAGACTTGCGACTGCGAGATGGAAGCCGTTGAACCAATCGGCGAGACAGTCGAGCATTTGGCAATGACGCCGCCCGCCGACAGTAGAGCTTTCGGCAACGACGTCGCCCGCGGACACGCCGGGCGACGAACTGCGCTGCTTGCCGTAGTCTTCGCTAAGCCTAACCGTTTCGCATCGATGCTGGAGCTGAAGCACTTCGGCACTGGCCAACACTGTAGTAAAGGTGCTAGTCGCGTCACCGTTTTACTATGTTCCTGGTCACATAATAGAATAAAGACGTGATCGATTTCCGTGACGCCTTTAACAGCGGAGCCAGCTGACAACAGGCGAGCCGCACTGGGCATCAGCAAAGCGGCTTTGGGAAAGAAATATGCTTGTATCGCAGTTATAGCTTCTACCAGGAAATCGGTATTGGCCAACGATCCTCAAAAATGATTCATTTTTGACGTTGCTCTACTCCAGGGATTGGTATGCATGCGAACAAAGAATATTAGCGTATTTTTCTGATGGCGGCGGCAGGCATACAGGCCGGCAGGCCGGCCCTGAGAAGCGCGCCGCTGCCGCTGTCAGCATGACGCTTGTAAGACTGCGGTGCACATCAATACCGTCACGACATCCTCCTGGTTGTCGTAGTGCATTGCGAATAGCACCGAGCGCGAGTGCAGGAGACGCGGTCAAAGCACACCAAATTCTCGAAAGCGCGCAAAAAATGTTATTCCGGAGAGTTTTCGCTTCAAGCGAGAAGGCGATCCGCATGTCGCACTTGCAAGTGAGAACAATGGTGTTGACGAACTGTTGCATCGTCGCATGTCCTTTCGACTCGCAAGTAAGTGGATCGCCCTGTGCATCGCATGCAACAACTGACAACTACGATCACCGATTGCCTCGCATTATTTCGCAGAGCTTATAGTACTTCGCATATTTCTAGTATATAGCAGCCGTGGTAACATATGTGATGCTGCAACGTTGGGGAAGAAGGGGGAGAGGCGCTTTCTGGGAACATGCCAGCCAGGCATGGCGTCGACCGAATACTTTGGTGCTATTATGTGCAGCGAAGCGTCTTCTCAAAGAAAGATTTATAGCTTTCTGAATAAATGAAATGTGCGTCTTGGCCATTGACTAACAGGCCGGGAGAAATTTAATAGCAATCTTGAGCGCTTCGCTAAAAAACGATTTCCTTATTCATTCGCCTCTAGGTATGCATTGATGGGCAGGAAGCATGCCGTTTCGAAAAATGATCTTGGGTGTGATGATTTCTTCATTAACATTAAAGCCATCATAGTGCGTGCGACGTTGAGTTTATGCATCGAGAATGAAAAAAATAGAGCAAGTGTCTTGAGACTGCGAATACTTGCAATGCAAAAGCATTAGAATCCCTGATCGCCTTGTTTGCGCGTAAACTATGTACAGAGGGCAAAACGCATGTCTACAACGTGTTATCCGCCCTCCTCACTCTACCTCTCCCTCCAGACACGTCCCCAGAGGCTGCAGAGGAAGCCGCCATTCCACTAGCTATCACTCGCACGGAAGCCCGGTATATATTAAGTGACTCCAAAACTGCGATTTTAAATTTTGCTCGAGGCCGAGTTCATGTCCTTGCTTTTGGCATACTGGACTCGCCCGATGCACCCCCCCCCCCCCCCCCCCCCGTCCATGTGGAGCTGATATGGGTGCCTACGCACTCCGGCAACCCCGGAAACGAGGCTGCCAACCTTTTAGCCCGACGTTCTTTAAACCGGGCTCAGGTGGCCTCGGATCGGGGATTCACGAAGGAGCGCATGCACACATTCAGTGAGCTGACCCAGGCATACAGAGCCTCACGCCAGCTCTACCCCCGGCCCCACCCCTCCCTAGATAACAAACACGCAACACTCTGGCACAGACTACAGACACACACTCTCCCCTCACCCCTTAACCTAGCCCACTATCATCCATCCTTTCCCACTCCCGCATGTGCCCTATGCCCAGAACCCTTCGCTTCTTCCCTCCACATCCTTTCCCTCTGCCCGGCGGACCCTCCCCGCGGGACCTAGGGTGGTATTCTCCCGGTGTCGCCTTTTGCGACATGTCGCATTCGCTCTTCGCTGATTGGCTCGAGCCGCGGTGACGGCGGCGTGACGACACGGACCCGCCTTCCTGCTACGTCATCGTGACGTCGCCCCAATTTACTACGCTTAGTCGAACAACGGAATGCGCTGAAGCGATTCGCGCGGGCGACGGGCTACCGTTAGCGTACGAACGCAATCGGCAGTTGCGGCTTTTGCGCCCTTGGCGTGAAAACATGGCGACGTCCTTTCAAGCGAGAGCCGCCCGCTTCAGCCAATTCAGCAGTCCTTGCGATTCCGGTCGGCATGTTTACCGGCAACTACTGGTGTTGTTACTTTTCGCTATGACTTACCTTGCTTCGACGATAAAGTTTAAGCTGCAATTCAGCCTAGTTTTTTAGATACGCTCTCGATTCTGGAGCGCGCAAGCCTAATGGGACCTCCAGCTACACTGCTACCGTCTGCAACTGGCCGAAACGCAGCCGAAACCTAGCACAACCGTCCGGAACGAAAGAAAAATAGATTTGGAGCTTTTTCGCGGTGTTTTATAGACTTAAATGAAGTAAAGCGAGTTTATATTAAATTTTCAAAATGTTGTTTTGAACATTAGACGTCATGTGATGGCAAATATTCTTGCTATAAAAGATACGAAACTACTGCTGCTAGTGAATCAGCAATGGTAAATTGTCGCTTCTCGGAGTGAATGAATGCACCGCAGACGAAAGTGCCGGCGGCTTTTTCCGTTTCTTCGAGCATCTGTAAGCACTTTTTTAGGCCCCGCCCATATGCGACATGTCGCAAAAGGCGACACCGGCAGAATACCACCCCTAGAGAACCTCAAGACCTGGGAGGACTGGGAGACCCTGCTGCGCTCGGAGGAGCCGGCCGTGCAGACCATCGCCACCGGCTCTGCTGCCAGTGTTATGGGCCTCAGGAACATAAACACTTGAGTGCAGTGGGGTCGTGCGGGGACCCTGGGGCGTGTCCCGAATTCCTGTGTAAATAAAGTTTTTAAGGCGGAAGCCTTTAATGTCTCATCGTTGTAAGCAGCAGTTGTCGACAGGAAATGTCACGCTTTTCAATTGGTGGAAACGGTGGTGACGTCACAGTGCGCGAATTTCAAACGGGGCCAATTGTACTTTGGCTAGTAACCATGCAACCAATTGAAGGGATCGTATAGTGATGCTCCAATTAAGTGGGACTGAGCTTAGTTAATTGCTTAATTACCCAATTAGCCTAATTAGCTTTACTAGTCAGGCCATATAAATAAATAAAACCGATTAAGAAATTCGTCGAGCTCAGGAATCGAACCCCGGTCTTCGGCGTGAGAGACGAGCATGCTATCCACTCCGCCATGCCAGCTTTTTTTTTTTTTGTCTTTATTGCCTGTTTTGACAGATTACAACAGATCATAAACAGATGTTCTGCGCTGCACACTCAAACAACAAGAACAGACATGTGTTTCACTCGCGTGAGAAAATCAAAACTGTCTCAGGGAACACAACTCTCCCATCAACTCGATAACTTCATCTCCAAAACATAGCTCCTTGTACACTTCACGTAGCTTAAATATGCTTTCTTTGAAGTAATCGCGGACAGAACGCGCATCTTCATCACAGTGTCGTACAGCCATCCTGCTTCGCCAAATACTGTGCAGGCCAAGCAGGAAAATTACATCATATTTATAAAGATCCGGCTCTATGTCCAGGAATCGTATCCCATACGGCGTTAGGGGTAAGTCTTTCTTTATTGTACGCTGGAGCACGTCCCAAAAGAGCAGCGCATCCCAGCAATCAATAAAAACGTGTTCTATTGACTCTGGTTTGCGACACAACAAGCAGTCAGTACCCCATGGTAGAAACAATCCCTTTTCCTCCATCCATGTTTTAACCGGCAACGTCCCAGTGTGTAACTTGAAGAAGAACGTCTTCACACCCGCTGGCACCAACATTTTTCGTACTCTTTTTAAAACATTTCCTGCTTGGCCTCCACTATACATAGATCGATAGATTGGCTCCGGGAAGACAGAGTCGAGCAAATCTTTTAACAATTTCTTACGCGTGACATTAGAAAGATATTCCAAACTGAAGCGCGCATTCAGAAACCGGAAAGCAAAGACCACTTCTTTCAAAAACCTACTTGCACTGTATCTCATCCCGTCCACACTGGAAATAACATAGTTTGGCAAAGCCGAAGAAAGCCTCACTTGAATAAATGTCCGCAGGAAAGGGTCGCGTTGATCTCGAAGAAACAGAAATCTTGACACCACCTGCCTCAGGTACAAGTGTGGCAAGGAAAGACCCCCTTTTCTCAAACGCAGAAATAAATTATCACGTTTAGTCCTCTCCCATGAGGACTGTCAAACAAAAACTGCGAAGAGACGATGAAACTTTTGAATGCTAAGTCGAGAGCATGAAAGGACCTGCAACAAATAGCACACTTTTGAAACCAGATATACATTGCATATGTTTGCGCGCGTGAATACAGACAGTTCCTTCCCTGACCATTTCTGTGCACGCGTGGAGAGTTCTTGAATTTTCTCCTTCCAAAAGTCATCGTTATCTCGATACTTGTAGCCCGGCTGGGTAGCCGTGATCGTATAGTGGTTAGTACCTTGCGTTGTGTCCGCCATGCCAGCTCGATGGTTTGGAATGAACAAAGGCGCGTCTAGTGAATACGGTGTCTTCACTCACTCTCTTCCTCCTCCATTCCCTTCCTGCGAGGTTTAGGTGTCCACCGACAAATGAGAGACAGATACATTTCCTTTCCTCAAAAACCATATTACTGACGAGCGAGGCATAGAACCGAATGGGCGATTGCGTTCTATGGACTCCTTGGCAGCGTAGCAAGACGCTGTCGCGTTCCTCTCTTAGGGGCATCAGGGACCACACTTTAGGTCAAAAAAGTGCCCCCCTGAATTTTGTGAGACAGTTACTGCGTGATTTCCTTTCCTCAAATACAATTTCCATTTTCTTCATTACGGCTCCTCTTTATCTTCTTTCACTCCCACTTCCTCCCTTCCTCTACGGTGCGGTTCAGGTGTCCACCGAGATGACAGAGAATTACTGCGCAATTTCCTTTCCTCAAAAAGCGTTGCGTTCAAAGGGCAAGGCATCGCGCTGAACGGGTGGTGTTCCGTGGACTCGCTGGCAGCGCTACAACGCGCTGTCGCGTTCCACTCCTAAAGGCGAAGCTTAAGCGTCATTAGTTAGCAGTTAATTAGTATTCAGGCATTAATCAGTAATTAACCATTAATTAGTGATTTGTCATCACTTAATAATTAGTACTCAATTATATGTGACGCCACCGGTGCCACAGAAACAGCGAAGGTGGTGCGGAAAACGCTTCCGCCTCTACCCACTTTAGACAGTCAAAGTGCCCCCTGAATTTTTTCTCTCTCTCTCGAGTATATAATGATACAGTGGACTTACCTCTAGTTACATGTCATACAGTACGACGTCATTACTAACTCGAGAAACGCATTTTACAGAGGCCCTCGTCGTCGATCATTTGCTCCACACAGTAGACGCGACTAATCCGTTTCCCCCCTTTAATTAAGTTTGCATTGCGGTACTGCGCGTAAGTCTGCACGATCTTCTTGGAACCGCAATGCAGGCGATACATCGCGACAACGCGGGCGCGTGCAAGAAAGCGCGGTAAGAGCAGCGAGCAGCGTCCCAGTTTTTACTTTCCTCCCATCGATGGCGCTGCACATCAAGCGCAACAGCGCCACCCGGCGATGCTTTGGGAGCCTATAAGCGCAGTTATCATCAATCACAATGTACATGAGATGAAGTTCGATACCTACACAGCAAATCAAGATGTAAGTGGCGCAGCAAACAAGAAGTGCTCCGACAAGCGTTGTTGTTGTGACTGAGAGAAGGATGAAAAGGAAATTGCACGGGCCTCCGAACGGGCTCCAGCCGAGCCACCACCGCTGCCACGAGCAGATAGAGGAGAGTTAAAAGATCAGAGGAAAGAGAAGAAAAGATGCGCGTCGTAGCAACAACTGCGTCCGCCGGAGCGGACGCCGCTGAAAAAGCAGATAAGCGGCCGAAGCCGCGCTCGCCGAAGCGAGAACAGACGCCCTCGATTCTCTCCCACAAGCGCCATACATGGCTTGCGTTACATATACCCACCGGGAGCGACGCACAATCTTGCCCGGTGAGGCGTTTTTTTGCGGAAAAACTGTGGGCCCCCAAATTATCGCTGAAGTGCACTAATGGTCGCTTTCGAATCGGAAAGCGATCTAGAACAGAATTGCTAGTTGAAACTTGCGTCAGAAATAGGTCAGGAGTCGAACTGTCAACCAAAAGATACCTGGGCGTCTTAGGGAGCAGGTCGGCCTTCCCGGTCGTGGTCCTTTTCGCTGGCATATTCGGGCTCGGAAATACCCAAGGCGCCTTTGCCAGTATCATGCTATCACGTTCTCCGCACGTAGTGTAAATAAGTGGTGATTACCTTCCTGCTAGAAGTTACCTTAAACGAAAGAGCTTCAGAACTGAAAAGGCTTGGGTACGTTGGTAATTCATTGCAACACAGTAATCAAAGCTCGGGAACAACGCAGGCGTTCTCGTCCCGTCACGTCTATG
This sequence comes from Amblyomma mixtum, assembly GCF_055824585.1. Lineage (NCBI taxonomy): Eukaryota > Metazoa > Arthropoda > Arachnida > Ixodida > Ixodidae > Amblyomma > Amblyomma mixtum. The sequence goes on along the minus strand of NC_143012.1, from coordinate 228,383,765 downwards.
TCCTGCGTTGTTCCCGCGGTATGACTACTGTGTTGCAACGAAAGGACGACAGGAAAGGGAGAGTTTTCATTGTTCCCTGAAACATCATTTCGAGCTCTTGATTGTTCCACGGTAGCTTGAAGCGTAATGCAAACATGTTTCCGTGGACTGCCCATTTGTTAGAATTTAAGTATACCTGGACGGTTTAATTACGTATTTACGAAAGTACACTTTAAAAACATTGCCAACACCAAAATGCGATTTGCCCAAACTCGATTTCGAGCATTAGGTTGTTCAACGGCAGCTTGAAGTGTGCTGCAAATATGCTGAGGCGGACTGCCAATTTGCTAGAATTTAAGTATTCTTTGCACGAATTAATTGCGTATTACCTAAGTACACCTCAAATACGTTGACCAAACACAAATGCCATTTCCCGAAACACGATTTCGAGCACTCGACTGTTCAACAGCAGCGAGAAGTGTGCTGCAACTACAATTAAAAGGACTGCCCGCTTGTTAGAGTTGAAGTTAATTTCGGATGAATTAATTTCATATTTACGAAAGTGCACTTTTAATACATTGACAAGACGATAAAACTGCATACATATACGTTCACAAGGACTGCCCGTTTTCTAGAATTGAAGTATACTTTGACTGAATTAATTTCATATTTCCGAAAATACACTTTTAATACACTGACAAGATGCTAAAACTGCATACATATTTTTTCATGTGTTTCAAAAGTACTCGAAGTATGCTTTAAGTGAGGTATTTTTGGCATATTTTAAGAATATATTTCGAACACCAAGTATGAAATTTCAGGAACGTATTTCCTGCATATTTTTAGTGCATTCATGAATACAAAATATTGTCACGACCAGAGGAGCCGCGAAGGTAGGCGTCGGCAAGAACCCAAGACTGGGAGCAGGAGCCTTCTTTTAATTCTAGAGCCAGCTTCCACGACACCAAACAGAACAAGCGCGCCGCGAGAGTCCACCGCCGCTTCGTCGTCGCCTTCGATTCAGCGCGGAGGCCGCGCGGCGCGTTAGGCGCGTGGCATTATTCCCCCCCGCGAAAGGAAACATCGTCTCGATGTGGAATGGGGTATGTACAGTGAGAGGAGGAGGAGCAAAAACAAGAAGTATAGGGGTGAGGTGAACTATACAACTTGCGCTAAATGAAATGCGGCGAGAGTCAAGGTCACACGTGGGGTAAGGGGAAAAAGGTAAGAAACACAGCGTGAACGCAGCGCTCAGTCACGCGAAAAGTACGGCTTTAAGCGCACTACATGCACAATTTCAGGCCGTTGACGCTGAGGGCCGACGATCACAGTTCCATGGGGTACAACTTCGTAGTTGACGCTGTTCAAACGGCGCAGGACTCTGTACGGGCCAAAGTACCTATTTATAAACTTTTCGCACAATCCCTTGCGGCGCACGGGTGTCCACACCCACACGTGGTCGCCGGGCTCGTAGTGCACGTCCCTGTGCCGAAGGTTATAGTGTCGGGCATCGGCGGATTGCTGGTCCTTGATGTGCAAGCGGGCCAGCTGACGGGCCTGCTCTGCTTGCTCCACGAAGTGGCCAGCTTCAGGGGGAAGCTCTGTGTCGCCGTACGGCAGCATGGCGTCTAGCATCATGCGGACCTCTCTGCCATACACGAGACGAAACGGGGTGAACTGGGTGGTTTCCTGCGTCGCGGTATTATATGCGAAGGTGACGTACGGCAAGACCTCATCCCAGGTTTTGTGTTCAACGTCGACGTACATCGAGATCATGTCCGCCAATGTTTTGTTGAGCCGTTCCGTTAGACCATTGGTTTGGGGATGATAAGCTGTTGTTGGTCGATGAGCAGTATGGCTAAGCGCTAAGATGTCACGTAGTAGTCGGGCTGTAAACGCCTTGCCTCGGTCAGTAATGATGGCCGATGGGGCGCCGTGTCTAAGCACGATGTCGTGCATAAAGAAGTGGGCAACTTCGGCGGCAGTACCTCGCGCAAGGGCCTTCGTTTCAGCGTAGCGGGTCAAGTAGTCTGTGGCGACTACGATCCACTTGTGGCCGGTAGACGAGAGAGGAAATGGCCCCAGAAGGTCCATGCCGACTTTGTCGAATGGTATTTGTGGCGGCTCGATGCACTGAAGCAGTCCAGGAGGCTTGAGCGCGGGTTTTTTTCGCCGCTGGCATTGCCGGCATGTCCGGACATAATGCTTGACACTTGAAGTTAGGTTGGGCCAGTAATAGTTCTGCCGGATTCGGGATAAGGTGCGGGTAACTCCAAGGTGACCGGAAGTCGGTTCATCATGGCAGGCAAGGAGGACTTCATCCCGCAGATCAGACGGTATGACGAGCAGGTAAGTTGTCAGACTTGAAGTAGAGTTCTTTTTATAAAGCACCCCTCTCCGTAGGCAAAACGACGATAGTCCACGAGCTAGGTATCGTGGTATTTCAGGGCAACCACCTTCGAGATGTTCGATGAGCAGACGGAGCTCAGTGTCGGCACGCTGTCTGGAAACGAGCTCAGATGTGCTGACCGCTCCAAGGAAGCTATCATCGTCGGTGGTGTCTTGCGGAGGAGGTTCGACGGGAGCGCGTGACAAGGTATCAGCGTCGGTGTGTTTTCGGCCTGACTTGTAAGTGACGGTGAAATCGAATTCCTGCAGGCGTAATGCCCAACGTGCTAGGCGGCCGCAAGGGTCCTTTAAATTTTTCAACCAGCACAGCGAGTGGTGGTCGGTGACGATACAAAACGGTCTGCCATAGAGGTATGGGCGGAACTTGGCGGCGGCCCAGACTACCGCTAAACATTCTTTTTCCGTGGTAGAGTAGTTCAACTCAGCACGCGACAGTGCGCGGCTGGCGTAGGCAATTACTTTGTCGACACCGTTTTGCCGCTGAACTAGAACGGCGCCAAGACCGACGTTGCTCGAATCCGTGTGCACCTCCGTGTCGGCATCTTCGTCGAAATGTGCCAGGATGGGCGGTGATTGGAGTAGGCGTCGTAACTCGTCGAAGGCAGTCTGTTGTTCGTTGCCCCAGGAAAATGACGTGTCATCACGGGTTAGGAGCGTCAGAGGGCTGGCGAGCTGGGCGAAGTTTCTAATGAAGCGGCGATAATAGGAGCACAGGCCCAGAAAACGTCGGACTGCTTTTTTGTGGCAGGGGACCGGAAAGGCAGCAACGGCAGCAAGCTTCTCTGGGTCAGCGCGGATTCCGTCAGCACTAATGACGTGCCCGAGGAACTTCAATTCGGTGAACCCAAAGTGGCATTTTTCTGGTTTGAGGGAGAGGTTGGCGGATCGAACGGCTTTGAGGACAGTCCTGAGGCGGTGCAGATGTTCCGTGAACGTTGCGGAAAAAATGATGACATCGTCAAGATAAACAAGACAGGTCTGCCACTTCAAACCGGTGAGAACGGTGTCCATCATTCTTTGGAACGTGGCAGGAGCACAGCAGAGCCCGAAAGGGAGGACGCGAAATTCATACAGCCCGTCCGGTGTAATGAAGGCGGTTTTCTCACGGTCCCTCTCATCAACTTCTATCTGCCAATAACCACTTCTGAGGTCGACCGAAGAGAAGTACTTGGCTTGACGAAGTCGGTCGAGGGAGTCGTCGATACGCGGGAGCGGGTACACGTCTTTCTTGGTCACACTGTTCAGCTTCCTGTAGTCGACGCAGAACCGTAGTGTCCCGTCTTTCTTTTTCACGAGGACGACAGGAGACGACCACGGACTGCTTGACGGTTGGATGACGCCGTCTGTGAGCATCTCGTCGACCTGTGTTTGAATAGCATCTCGCTCACGAGGGGACACACGATAGGCCTGCTGATGGATGGGGCGGGCTCCTTCATGCGTGATAATGCGGTGTTTAACTATCGACGTTTGGCGCACTTTAGACGACGACGTGAAACACGCACCAAACTCCCGCAAGAGGTCCTGGAGTTGCCTCTTTTCAGTGGGTGGAAGGCCAGGATTTATGTCTACGCTGGTGACCGCTTCGGCGTCAGCTCCAGGTGTGTCCTCCGCACAAGCAAAGCATTCGGCCACTTCCTGAACATGGTCGACGTAAGCGATGGCTGTGCCACGGAACAGATGTCGATGCTCATTGCAGAAGTTGGTGACAAGGACCTCTGTACAACCGTCATGAAGGGATCCAAGGCCCCGTGCCACCGCAACCCCCTTAGTGAGCACGAGGGAGACATTAGGCTCGACAACCCGGAGTCCCCTATGTGGCTCGTCGCAGGTAACTCTAGCGAGAATGCTGGCACGTGGTGGCACCGTAACGTTATCGTCGGCGACTCGCAGGGCGGACCGAGAACCCTGGTGCGCAGGTTCTTCTGTGGCCATTGCGGTAGAAAACGTCACCAAGCGGTTCGGCAGGTCTATGATAGCACCGTGCTCGCGAAGAAAGTCGATGCCAAGGATGACATCGCGAGAACATTCGCGGAGAACGAGAAAAGTGGCAACGAATGTGCAGCCTCGAACCGTAACCCGGGCCGCACACATGCCGAGTGGTGCGACAAGATGTCCGCCTGCCGTGCGTATGTCGGGGCCGTCCCAGGGTGTCGTCACTTTTTTCAGGGCCGTCGCAAGCCGTCCGCTAAGGATAGAGTAATCTGCGCCCGTATCGACCAACGCACTGACCTCCTTTGTGTCGACGAGAACAGGGATATCCAAGGAGACCCTGCCTTCAGCACGGCCCGTCGATGGCTGTTGTGGAGGACTCAGTCGGTGCGGCGGCGGAACCTGGTCGGCGACTGGGGTTGCGCTGTCGGGGCGATTCAAGCGGTGCGTTGGGGGAAACTCTTCGGTGATGCGGCGTTCGGCGTCGGGGCGATTGGGTCGGTGCGGCGGCGGAAGCGGGTCGGCGATCGGGGTTGCGGCATCGCGGCGATACGAAAGGCGCGTCGGGGAAAACTGTGCAGCGATGCGGCGTGCGACGTCGGGGCGATTCAGTTGCTGCGGCGGTGGAAGCTTTGCGTCGGAACGGCGTTCGGCGGCCTCGCCTCCAAAGGCCGCCGGAGCTAGTTTTCCCGACGAGGGCTCGAGGAACCACGTTGTCCTGGGGCGAAACGGGACCCAGAGGGCGAAGACCGGCGTGGAGAGGGCGATCGCGACTCGCGGCGCGGAGGAGACGGTGAACTACGCTGGCGGGTGACATACTCAGCGATGTCTTGAGGGCGCTCGCCAGGGCGTGGACGGGGGCTGTCGATGTAAAAACCGCGTAGTCCCATTTCGCGATAGGGGCACCGCCGGTAGAGATGGCCGGCCTCACCACAGTGGTAGCAGAGCGGGCGCTGATCCGGAGTCCGCCAGAGGTCAGTCTTCCGCGGTGCCTGGCGCCGATCCGCCCAGTAAGGAGTCGGCTGGGCAGAGTGCACCGCGACCAATGGTGCGGTGTAAGGCGAAGGCCCAGGAGGTGGGGCCGCGCGGCGCACGACGTCCGCGTACGTGACTGGCTGGACAGGAGTCGGGTACGGCGCGGGATCGTATGGGGTCGGTTGCGGCGCCGGCAAAGCTGCAGCGTCTTGTGCCCTGAGTGCCTGCCGGACTTCCTCGCGGATGACGCTGGTGACGGAATCGACGCGAGGGGCAAAGGTGGCTTTGAGGTGCTGCAGCTCCTCGCGGACCACGGAACGGATTAGTTCGCGAAGGGAGTCCGGATTCGGCCTGGGTTCATGGTGGAACCGGTCCAACGTTGATAGAGTCGAAGTTTGCCGCAGTTGCCGGTCGTACTGATGGGATCTCTGCTGCAGCAATTTCTCCATGTGCACGGCGTCGGCCAGAAACTCCGCGACGGTGTTGGGCGGGTTCCGCACGAGGCCGGAAAAGAGCTGGTCTTTTACGCCGCGCATCAGGTGCCGCAGCTTTTTTTCTTCAGGCATGGCCGGATCGGCGCGATGGCAAAGACGCGTCACATCCTCGACGTACATAGCAACACCCTCATTGGGAAGCTGAATTCGAGAGGACAGTGTACGCTCTGCGCTCTCCCAGCGGTCGCTGTTGGCGTACGTACTCACGAGCTGACGTCGAAAGTCCGGCCACGTACAGAAAGTAGTCTCATGGTTTTCGAACCACGTTCGTGCGGAGTCTTCAAGGCTGAAGTACACGTTACGCAGCTTTGTAGCGTCGTCCCAGCAGTTAAAGGTCGCGACCCGTTCGTACTGAGCCAACCAGTCTTCGGCATTTTCAAACAGGTCACCGTGAAAGGGCTTAGGCGTGCGTGGAGTCTGAAGGGTGAGATAGGTGGGGCTGGCTGCAGGGACGGTTGTAGGCAGGGCGGGCAGTGGCGTCGCCATGAGTGGAATGGTAGTTGAAGGCGCGCTGACAACAGGGAGGGCCTCGGGGGACAGGCCTCGGATCCTCCGGCTGGCACGATGGACGGGGGTGGTCACAAGAGGCGGGCGCGTCGAGTCGTCCTCAGGAGTAGGGAGCATCGGTCGCACCTCCACCAGTGTCACGACCAGAGAAGCCGCGAAGGTAGGCGTCGGCAAGAACCCAAGACTGGGAGCAGGAGCCTTCTTTTAATTCTAGAGCCAGCTTCCACGACACCAAAGAGAAAAAGCGCGCCGCGAGAGTCCACCGCCGCTTCGTCGTCGTCTTCGATTCAGCGCGGAGGCCGCGCGGCGCGTTAGGCGCGTGGCAATATGTTTAAAATATATCTAAATACCCCACCGCGTATTCCAAACACATTAGTTTTTGCTAAGGGTCCATAAACAGCGCACAACGCCTGCGCTACCAGCGTTCTCAAACAATTTGTAAGATCTTCCCAGAATATTGAGTGAAACACGTGTAACGGGGGTTGCCGATGCGCGATTCATCAGCTAGCTTCGCAGTCCTGGAACGTGTTCATATGCAACCACGACGCGAAGCGGAGCCCTTATGGCATCAGTAATGATGTCCAGCGCCTCGTCCGTGAAGTGCGAGGCGTGAGCAGTAATTTAGTGGGCGCTACCCACGGATTACGGACACGCCATGGGACAAGACGCGAGGGAGAGCATAAGCAGGAAATAAAGATAGATAGGTTTTAAATAAGAGAGGGAGCGGGTCAAACGTGAGCGGCTGAAAGCACTAGCAGATTCCATTAAAGCAACGTTCGTGCAGAAACCTCTACCACAAGCTGCCCGCAAGGAATTGCATTATTCAGGCAAGGGCGTTCCTCATGGCTGCTAGAGCGCACATGCGCTTTGGAGAAAACGCAGTGATTGGCGACGCTGAGTTATGCATGTTGTGAAAAGATGAAGTCTTAGGCACCAACCCCGTGTGTTAAATCGGGCCAAGCATGCTTACCTAATTTTACACTTGGCGAGTTCGATTCATGAGTTCAATTCATGAACTCCTAAGCATTGTATTGCTGATTCATTAATCAAAGTTGCGAACATAGAAAGAAACGAGTGCTGACACGCTGACTGGTCTGATGTTGGCGAACCACAGCGACCCAGTGAGGACAGTTTTCACGAATCCAATGTACAATGCTTGTATCTTTCACAAATTAATAGAGAAATCGCAAAGCACAATTTGGAGCGCTCACCTGACAGGTTCTGTTGCTTAAATAAGTGGTTCAATTCAACTGGGGAGCTAAACTTTGTAGCATTCGAAAGGCGGTTCAGAACGTATCAGGTGGCCGTCGTTCAGCACTGCGCCATCACTAAATTGGGAAACGGCAGAAAAGGACAAGGCATCCTGTGCGTTGAAAACACTACCTTTGGCGACGTTTAAAAACACCGCCTTGGCGCCTCGTTTGACATTAGGTGTGCAATTTGTGGCATGGTTATACCGTTGACTCGTCAAGGGCAGCAAAACTTAATCGTCATGCACTTGGACAAAGGAAGAGGATGAGGTGGCTAGGTGACAAACGAAGAAAGAAAACTAGAGAAAACATTTTAGTAACACGAAGACCCGCAGTGAACCATTTTTCACGGATCAAAGTGAAACGTATCGAACGTGAAGGTTCGGTAGGCAAAGAAGTTTGGTTCCTTCATGATGGAAATATGACTGCTTGCTCTTTCACGCTGAGTAACATAATCCTGTGGCAGTTTCTTTAATTTAATCAGTACAAGTCATTACAGACCAACCTCATCCAGATATTGACAGAAATACACACACGGAGACAAATTTTACCTCCAAAAAGGTTTTGTTCCCATTTGTTCCAGTTGCATCTTTGTAACGTACTGCTCGCCTTCTCAATATTTAATCGATGTCTGGCAAGAAAAAATATCACCGAAAAAACACTTTCTAATATTTAGGCTTTAGTGCATTCATACACTCTCATGTGTTTCACAAAGGCTAGTGGTAGCTTCCTGCCTTCGAGCAGTGGTAAGCACAACACCATCACTAATTTTAGTATCTAGAGAACTTTATTCCTGAGGAGAAGGGAAAGGGAGGTGAAAGCACACCTTGCTTAGAGTATTAGAAACGGCTGACGCGCAAACGTCTCAAAGAGGTACCGTAATCAGTGCGGTGTGCTTGCATGCATTTGCAGTCGCCAGTTCTCAGTAATTAGGGCGAAAAGTCTTGGGACAGAAGCAAGATGAGAATAGACCAGTGCACTTTCCAGGTCGTGACACAAGCGAGTTAAGGTGTTTTAGAATAAGTAAGTGGGTATACGACGCATTTTAGGCCGCTCGCTTATATTTATTTGTACTTAAGCAGTTTTCCGATGCTCTTTATGCATTTTTAATAAGAATCGTAAATAACGGGTACATTTTAAACAGAGTTTTGTGTTCATATTTGCATCGTATTGAGGCCAGCATGAAGGAGAAAGCTAGTTCTTTGGCACATTTGTGCGCATTTTCTATCTTAGTTCTATGGCGGTGCTCAAATGTATTTGGAGTCAAGCTAGTGCTTTATAGCGTTAGCGAGAGTAAGACGTTGAAGGGAAACAAGCAACCTGCTCCCACAGCCATTAGGTGGAAAACACTTGTTTTAGTAACCGAAGATTTCTTTGCTGCTAACAAAAAAATTACGAGGAACTTTAGCGGCTAAAGTGGTGAAAGGCGAAAGACTGAGTGCTGCATTCTGCTACCCGATTGTTCACTGCACATTTTGTTGCTGCATTAACTGCCAATTAATGACGCTTAAGCTTCGCCTTTAGGAGTGGAACGCGAAAGCGTGTTGTAGCGCTGCCACGGAGTCCAAGGAACGCCACCACCCATTCGGCGCGATGCGTTGCCCTTTGAACGCAACGCTTTTTAAGGAAAGGAAATGGGGCTGTAATTCTCTGTCGCCTCGGTGGACACCTGAGCCGCATGGTGCAGGAAGGGAGGAAGTGTGAGTGAAAGAAGAAAGAGGGGCAGTAGTGAAGAAAATGAAATTCGTATTAGAGGAAAGGAATTACGCATTAACTGTCTCACATATCTCAGTAGACACTAGTCGAAAATTGTATTTGAGGAAAGGAAGTTGCGCAGTAACTGCCTCACATATTTCGGTGGACACCCGTCAATATTCGCGCGTGGTGACGTCACGACAATTTGCACCAATCTGAAACGCGGCTAATACGCCTTGCTCGTCGTTAAATTGATTTTTGAGGAAAGGAAATTATCTGTCTTTCATATTTCGGTGGGCACATATACCTCTCCGCAACGGGAAGGGAGGAAGATGGGAGTGAACGAAGACACCGTATTCACTAGACGCACCTTTGTTCATTCCAAACCATCGAGTAAGCAGCCTGATAACTTGAGACGCAATCCAGTTTGAAGTTTTCCCCCCTTTTACGGAAGTTCTTCCATAAAAAGAAAAAAATAGCTCTTTGCGCACGGAATTCGCTATTTAAGCACTGATAATGAGGATGGGGTACCTTTTGATCTCATAATGCTCTTGGGCCTCCACTGTATATGGCGCTCCAGAATGGCAGGCTACCATTGTGACAAAGACGCACGACCGGCCTGAATTTATTTTCGGGAAAGCATGGACTGGTTTCTTGCAATCCAAAAAGCAGCTGCGGAGCCTCCCGAGTGGCTCTCAAGACTAGAGCCGTTGTGTATGTTGCGGGAATTTTAAGCTGACGAAGCCAGTCTCGTGCTGGCTGACCACGACAGTGTCGTATGTATATAGCGTTATGTGTATTTTTGTTGTGCAGTGTCATGAGCCAAAGACAGGCAATAAAGAGAAAAAAAAAGAAAAAAATAGCTGGCATGGCGGAGTGGTACCGTGCTCGACTCGCACTCCGGAGACCGGGGTTCGATTCCCAAGCTCGGCCAATTTCCTACTCGGTTTTATTTATCTGGTCTGACTACTAAAAGTTAGTGAGACTAATTGGTTAAGTAAGCAATTAACTAAACTAAGTCAAACTTACTTAAAGCATCACTATACGATCCCTTTAATTGGTTGCATGGTTAGTAGCCAAACTACAATTGGCCCCGTTTGAAATTCCCGCACTGTGACGCATGACCGTTTCGATCAATTGAAAAGCGGGACATTTCTGTCGACAGCTCCTGCTTACAACGATAAGGCATTAAAGGCTTCCGCCTTAATAGCATGCATAAATTAGACGTCTAGAATTCTACATGCCATGCCGTTTGAAGCACGCCTGCGACGTCATAGCGCTTACCTCAATCTCTATAATTTTAAGCGTCACATGTTGCTATTCCAGGTGGCTCATCATCAACAGACTGCTTTTGTTGCCTGGAGCCCTGATGGATTTATTGTTTGTTTGAAAGGTCTCCAAATTGAAGCGAAGCTGCAGTTGCTGGCCATATCAATATATAAAGACGACGCTTCAGGACCTTAGCGGATTTCTTGTATCAAGAATTAATGTTTTTTTTTTTCAGTTTCAGACATACATTTATTATACTTCGCTGCCTCATACCTTTTATTTTCTCGCACAAAACTTCCTTGGGATTCACTACCTTACCTTGTCCAATCACTCCGCATGGGTATGTACCATGGTTACTGAGGCAAACAAAAACTGCAACAACAAGAACATCAGAAGAATGCGGAAAGCATAAGGGTTCCTGACCGACATCTTCATTTCATCGCTTCGATGACTATACATTCACCATTTTGCGACTTCTATGTTGACTTGACTAAATTTTGTCTATCTCTTACAAGAATGCTGTCAAATTCCTCTTTACACGTCTTTTTGCTTCCTTTAAATGTGTTTCACTCCTAATGTACTACCGCAAACGTAGCAGGGGACGGCAGAAAGTTAGGTGGGCGGATGAGATTAAGAAGTTTGCAGGGATACAGTGGCGGCAACTGACAAAGGACAGGGTTAATTGGAGAGACATGGGAGAGGCCTTTGCCCTGCAGTGGGTGTAGTCAGGCTGATGATGATGATGATGATGATGTACTACCGCTGTGTTCGTCTAGCCTTGTTGATAGGTACTATGACACAAACTCGTCTGCCAACATCCGGTCACCAGCGGTAACATTAATTGTGTTTCAAGAATTCCCTGATACACTCAGCTGCGTAGGCTGAGAAGCCTAATTTACGGATTACTGGCCATGCGACAACATAGAGCGTTCCGCCTTTTAACTTCTTCGCTTAAGCGACTCGAAGTGCGGCGTTGAAGAGGAAAAACGGGAAACATGTTTTCCCCCGTAGCACCGCTATTTACTAAGGTTGCGAGCGCGCTGGACTACTTCCTTCCTGCCTCCTGCGGAAGCCCGCCATCATGAGGAAGGTTAGTGTCAGGAAGCATCACTTCTTCCTTAGACGGTTTCTACATTGTACACTGCGTTATCACCATCCCGCTTCTCCGTCGCCGTTTTTCTTGTTTCTCTTTTTGTCTTCTTTCACCCAGCCACTTAAAATATGTCACTTCGCTGCACTGAGCTGACTGAACTCGGTGCGTCGACGCGCCGTGTTGAAGCTCGAGAAGTTCCTTACGTTTGCGAGTGTGAGACTCCGAATCGGATTACGCGCTCGGGCTTCGCCTACCTACCTGCCTGAGCACCAAACAGTGTGTGTAACCGGGTGGGACATTAGCGGGATGCGGACGTTGTCGTGAAATATGTACTCCTGCTGAGTACACTCTCTATATTGGAGGCATATTGGGTGTTTCACCTAAGGTTTTATTCAATTTTTAAAAATACGCTTTTTCATTTAAAAGAGCGCTATTTTCGGCACAGCATTGTAAGTGTTGTAGTACATCAGAAAACAACTAAGATGTGCAAGCTAGCAGGTTGTTTTATTAATATTGCAAAGCTAAACTTCTAACTATTACTGTAAGACTCGTTCATTATTGAACAGCATGTAGCCTATTGTAAGTAATATCTACATCAGTTTTAGGAATTTATCAAACGAGGTTGCCTTTAGTGTAGAAGCCGAACAAATTTTTGCTGCATCGCACCAAAATGCACGCGCTCTCTAGAAGCTTGCAGGCAAGGCAACCTCTCCAGTGCACGTAACTCGTCAAAATACCAATTAGTGTTTTCATTAAACGTTTTCTTACGCCAGCTAGTGCGTTTCGACGAGCCGAGCATTTTCGCAGGCTACCCATAGACAGCTGTGAGCGCATTGTGCAATGAGATAAGTTGTCCTATAACTTACTACTTTCAGGTCATGTCGCACAGCTGTATAGTTCTATATGAATCGGACGAAAAAGAGAGTTCAGTGGCAGTGCAAGTCCAACATTCTCTTTTCCACGCATCTACAGAAGTGGAAACAGAGCACGGCATACATGGTGACCAGCTTTGCGTGTTTTCCCGTCTAGGAAATCACAGAAAAACCCCAGTGAACACGGTCGATGAAGCGGGGCTTTGATGCGGCGTAAAGCAGTTTTCCTTCTCTAGTTCCCTCCTGCGCTGTCGAGTGGCGCCCGATCACCAGCGCGCGCACGCACGCACGCACGCACGAGCACGCAAACGCGCGCGCACACACACACACACACACACACACACACACACACACACACACACACACACACACACACACACACGCACACGCACACACACACACACACACACACACACACACGCACACACACACACACACACACACACACACACACACACACACACCAACTGTCCGTGAGTTCGTCGCTGTTGATCGACTTTAATGACGCCTCATTATTGTATTCTTGGTTTATATCTCATTGACGACTGCAGAACAACCGCCTTTGGTTGATATCAAACCTGCCAGCTGCAATTAGAGGGCAGTCTTGGTACCTTGAATGAGCTATTCAGTATATCGATTTGAAGAGTGTTCAGTTTATTCTCTTGTCCAAATGAAATCAAGACGGATACGTGCAGAGACAATGCAAGACTTCCTTACCCCAAATAGCTTGTTTTCCAGTTATTTTTTGGAAGAATGAGGCTCAGCTTCACCTATGTTCCTTTCACGCCACTTTAAATATATGGCTGCTCGGGTTGGGTCATGGCCTTGTTGACGCGGCAAGCTCTTTCGATTTGCATTATTCAAAAGCTTTTAAATCGGAAATAAACCGATCTGTGTTGGCCTGACGCTCTAGAACTTGATAATTGCGTTTTATTGCGTGTGCAAATTAGATTATTTTTTTGTGTGATATTTTAACTTGAGAATAGAGAGTAAGGTTTACCGCTCGTTTTTTTCCTTCAATACCAAGCATTTACATATCTGGAGGTATCCTTCGGACTGAAAGGTAGAAAAATTTAGAGACGTAAACGGTAATCAAGCTCAGTGTGGTATTGTCCCGAAAGCTTTGCACTATACGAGGCTGCGTAAGAATTTAGGAGAGCTGTAATCGCTCCATCTATCCCTTCTTACCGCCTACTGGCCTCTTAGGTATAAGTGCCTCTTCTGTTCTAAAAAGCTTCAATTAAGCCAAGTGTGTGCTTACTGCCGGCCATCACCACAGCTTAAAATAAGTTTAATCCCTACTTTTGCACATTGGTATCATTTCCTGGAAGTCTGCAGTTTTGGCATTTTGTTAAAAAAACATGTGAGTGCTCAGTAATATGAAGGGTTATTGGACCTAATGCAACAAAGATGCTTGCAAAGGCCGACATGTTCTTAGTATATCCAGCGTCTTCCTTTATGGGGTTCCCTCTTGACGAAGAAGCACGTAAGAAACCGCAGAAAAAATTGCTCTCACATTTTGAAGCTTATCGACGGCACTATTTGCGTGTCCTGCACTTTAAATACATGCACATGCGTAGTTTCTTCTCATCGAGCTTGCTCCTAGACAGAAAGGAATATACTCGACGAGAAATTTTTTCGCCTGTTTTGTAGGCGGTTAAGGATGCAGTCAGCTGAGCTTTACTATTTTTTGGGTGGAACATGAGGTACACTAAAAGGCGTTAAAGTCCTGTCCAATGACAGCATTTGGAATATTTTTCACAGCCGACTCCGTGTCATCGTGGAAGAAAAGGTAAAAAATTACTCTGAAATGCTTCTCTGTATACAGTACATGAACAAGACTGCTCGCCTCAACCACAGAGCAGTTGTAAAGCTATCACGCGAGTTAGCATAAAAGATCCACAACTTCAGGTTCCAGCTAGAAATTCTCTAGTCTCCTTGTGCTGGTTTCATCGTGGCCTTAGTTAGGCTCTATACAACACAGTGTCTTCAAATTCAACAGCACCAAGCTCTTAGCAATAGTTTCTGATAACGATTATGATCGTGATTATTGTGTTTATATAGCGCAAGCACCACTCAGCCAAAGCGCTCCATTCCTAGCATGCTTGTACGCCAGAAGTTGAGCTAGAAAGCTTGAAGGAATCATATTCTTAGCGGTAAGAAACAGACACAACACCAAGAGACACTATAAGGCTAGGAATATGATTCCTTCAAGCCGTTACCAACTAGCCCAACTTAATGTTTTAACTAAAAAGCTTGTTTTCCTAATCAGTCGATCAAACAGCAGCCGAGCACCAGGCCAGGTGAAACCTTGTACTTATTGCAAAGCCGACGAGCACACGCCGGCCTAAGGAATCTAAACGTGCAACTTCCGACACGGTTGCAGTCACGTACTTGGTATTGATGGCAAATGGAAACTAGGAAGAGCGGTGACGTACAGCTCATAGGAACTTAGACAACGGCTTGCCCCGAGTCCCTCACGTTGGACGCATCATTGGCAGACGGCCGAGTAGGCTCTCATTGTCGCCTGGAATCTCCAGCGCGTATTATTTCATCATTAACACGCGCCGGAGAAACGTTGATCCACAGCTACTGATGGCAGCGAAAAAAGCCTGCCTAGACTGTCGGTGTTTAAGAGGCTGTCTTTCTGTCGCCTCACCATGCGTACAGGAAAATAAGGATACGCTGCCGTTTAAAGTCACTGACGTTCTGTAGCTGACCTCGGCGTTCTTTGTCTACAGCTGCGCTTTAGGCGTTTCTCCAAAATGGCAGGCAACGAAAGAGCTAAAAGCGCTCACAGAAGGCATGAGTGCAGAATCTTTCATAATCGTGGAGTATGATGTGCATTTGTGCTCATTGCTTTGATCCATGTAGCCTTCCTCAAAAACTTGAGTACTAGTTCTCGGTGTAGCTATGTAGTATGCACAGGTTTACACTCCCCAAAGAGTGGCAAGGCGATTGTTTTGGCGGTTGTATTAAACAGCGGCAAAAATAATTATACGCAGAGACTACATACGCCAGGTGCATTATCGATCAGCCTGTTTTATGATTAAGGGTGGCACAAAATATTCTCGAATCCCTTCCCCGTTCTTTTTACAGAAATATCCAAAAAGAACATTTAATATATTACCTTATTTCTTACCTTATATATTTTGTGACTCCTTGCAGCTGTGGCTTTCGTTAGAGGAATTTATTGAAAGAAACTCCTAAGATCGAATAAAGAAACCCCTTGCATAATACTTTGTTTATTTCTTCATTGAGTCTATTTCGAACTATGCAGCAAGACGCGATTTACTTAGGACCGAAGCTCAAGTCAAAAGGAAATAACAAAAACACACACGACGGGGACCTAGTTTCTGTTTACGCTCCAATTTCACAAACTGACACCATTTTTCTTCTTTCCCACTTCGTCTTCTCACTGTTCGCTGCTGTAAGAAAAAGTGCTCCATTCTGCTTCAATTCTCCGTTTTCTGCTTCCGCCTCCAGGGCATCTTCGCTCGTGTTGGAGGGTTTATCCGCAGGGAACCTTAGTCAATTTCGGAGCGAGGCCATTAATTATAAGAGCGACAGAATTAATTAAACGGACCATTCCCCACTCCTCCTAGGCAACGGCGGCCGTCGTTTTCACTACGCGATCGATTTTCTGTCCAAGCGCACTGACTTCGACGCAATTTGCAAATGGCGAGATTTCTCACCAGTTGCAAAGAAAAGCTCGGGCCGAAGCGTGTGCGCGCTCGTTTCCTTCAACTCCCTGGTGACCTGGTACCCATATTAATTCCTTCCGTTCAGCTGAAGTCCTACATTGACTAAGAATTTTGCAGGCTAGCGGCATGATTCTGCCACGCATATAGTTTCTATAAGCCGCCTGGGAATGTGTAACTACGTATTTAGATGCGGAGTGCGTTGCGGCTAGGGCTATCGCTACTTCCTTCATAGCCTGTGTATCCCCGTTACGAACTGAAAGCCCCGGCATCCTTCTACGTCCTCGCTTCCTGATTCAGGCTCCCCCTCTCCGTTAACGACATATCTCTCATTCATCGTTCATCACGCCTCATTCTTCGGCTGGCCGCCACGTAACAATATCATGTCCGATGGTTGGGGTATCCCTAGTGTGTCCATTTACATCTGCCTTGAGGCTCTCGACCCACTGATTTGGATACGTCATCTCCCTGGGAGCGGTTCTGTCGCTGACCCTCCTGAGGTGATGTCCTAGAGGCTGCTGCAGCGGTTGCAGCAAGGAGAGTGTGTTGCCTGTAAGTGTGGGAAACCTAGTTTTTATGATTCCTAGTTTTTCCATCATTTGCTGAAAGCAAGAATTGGTATGCTCCGTGAACATGAGAAATTGTGCCGTCAGATCATCAACACGTTCGATTTTTTTAGAGTGCAGCTCTTAGGGGCCCGTTTCTGCCGGCGTCGCCGTCGCCGTTGTCCGTTCTAAAAAATTGGCTGAGGCTTAGCTTGGTTAAGCCCGGTAATTGCGAAAACAATTTTCCCTGGCTGCGCCTAGGTTGGCTGGTGGTGTGTCTTGGTGGTGCTCTTAGTAAGGGTTATGTTAATGACGCTTAAGGTTCGCCTTTAGGAGCGGAACGCGACAGCGTGTTGTAGCGCTGCCAGGCAGTCCACGAAACGCCACCACCCGTTCGGCGCGATGCCTTGCCCTTTGAACGCGACGGTTTTTGAGGAAAGGAAATTACGCAGTAATTCTCTGTCATCTCGGTGGACACCCGAACCACACCGTTCAGGAAGGAAAGAACGCCGCCACCCGTTCAGCGCGGTGCCTTCGCGGTAGGCGGTATTGCAACGTCTGGCCGCGGGCGCGCTGCGCACCCGGTTTTGCGACAGATGCCATGACGTCAGACCGATAAGTGCGCCGCGCGCGGCAGGAGCGAGAGTTAGGCCGCGCTTGGTAGCTGCGGCCTCGCTACGCGACGGCGCGAGTTGGGCCCCTGGTTTTTGCGGCAGATGGCATGACGTCACAGCAGGGGGCCATGCTAAAGGTCATTGGTAGCTACCGGCCTCGCTACGCGACGGGCTGAAAGTGCGACTAGTATTACTTTCGCAATAAAACAGTGGACACCTTTTATGCTGCGAAAGCAATGGAGCGGGACCTTCGAGAGGAGAAAGTAAGCAACCTCCTCCCCTCCTTAGCAACTGGCCCGCCAGTGGGGGGGGGGGGGGGGGGGGGAGGCGGCGCAGCTGTGCATAGCAACTGTCACGTCACACAGTAGCGGTAGAACGAGAGCGCGCGCGTCGGTGGTGGTGGCAGCTACACCGCCGCTCCTTCGCCAGACGCCTCGTTGCAGTCGAGTGAGTGAGACGCATGGCTCCGAAGCGGCCCAGTGATTCCTCGCCAAGCGGTTTGGGGACGCGGCAGTGGGTTGACTGCAAGGCTTTCGCCAAGCACACTTTAGAATTTCCAAAATGCCTTCGGTATTTTTTTGAGGAAAGGAAATGCGCTGTGTCTGTACCTGGGCTTGGAAAGCAGAGGGTAAAATTTGTAAATTTGTTTTTCAGTAAAGAAAATCAGCAGTATCTCACACATCTCGGTGGACACCTGAAGCAGAGGGAAGGCGCATAACTGCCCCCTTGGAACAGTAGACACCTCAACCGTGCATTAAGCCACGTGGCAGTAGTTTGAGATGTGCGCTGCATGCTTTGGCATTGGCAACGTTGTGCCACAAACGCTGCCACCTTCCAGGGTGGCAGGGTGGGTGGGGACATTAATGTAGATATAAAGACAAGCGGGAATTTCTTACCACTTATCCGGGAGAACATCCCGTTTCTCTCGCTGATAACGGCTCCCACAGCTTTGAGAACCTTGCGAAATACTTGCGCAGACCTCGCCTTTGAGAACTAGGCATTGGTGCAGCAAACGGAGCATTATATCCGTCTATTTCTCTGTCCACAAAGCTTCGTTCATGACAATCAAGAACTGTTAGTGGAGTGTTTCTTGAAGAAGGAATATGTGTGCAAAATAACAAGTTGTCTGTAATTGTACATACATGCCTTACTTTAATTCTTTGCCTCAATCTATCAAAAAGCTGAAACAAGTCACAGCTGCCCTCAGATTTCGCATTAAGAAGTAACGTAATCGTAAGGCAATTTTTTTTAGTAGAGCCAGCATCTACCTTGAAAAGTTCCCTCTTGACGGACACGCACTTAAGAAACGGCAGAAAAAGTTGTACTCACATATTGCTTACTAACGGCAGAATTTATCTGTCCTGCATTTTGAATAGATGCATAAGCGCAGTTCCTTTTCTTCGAACAGATTCTTAGACCAAAAGGAGCACACTAAGTGTAAAATTTTTTAGGAGTGTTGTAGGTGGTAAAGGAAGTAGTAGTAGAAATTTCTTGTACTACTTAAGAGTTTAACATAAAGAACACGATAAAAGGGCTTTACAGACATGTACGATGGGAATGTCCGATACCAGCATCCGGAATTATTCACAGCCAACTCCGTGTGATTGAACATGGAAAGGTAAAGAATTGCACTGAAAGTCTTCTCTTTAAACGGTGTATGAAAGAGATTGCTCACCTGAACCACATTGAAGTTTTAAAGCTGGCACCTGAGTTAGCACGAAAGACCAACAACTTCAAGCTCCGGCTAGTTAGTCTCTAGTCCTGCTCTGCTGGCTTCATCGTGGCCTTTGTTAGGCGTAATTTTAAATACTGTCTTCAGATGCACAGAAACAAGTACTTAGGAATAGTTGATGATAGTTATGATGATCTTGATAGTTTCGTTTTATTGGCGCAATCGCTACTTGGCCAAAGAGCGCCATTGCTAGCATGCTTATGCTGCAAAAGTTGACCTAAAGAACGTGTTTTACCAATCATTCGATCCCGCTGATGGCGACCAACCAGGCCAGGTGAAACCTTGTAGTTATTGCAAAGCCGTCGAGTACCCAGCGGCCTAAGGAATCAAAACTTGCAACTTCCGCAGGGTAACGGCCATATACTTGGCACTGATGGGAACTGAAAATCGTGCAGGACGCTGGCGCGCAGTTATGTGAACGTGAACGTAGGCTTGCTCCTAGTCCCTCATGCTGGCCGCGTGGCACTGGCAGACGCCCTAGTCGGCGCTCACTACCACCTTGATTCGCCGCGCGTATTATTTCCGCATTAACATGTGCCAGAGAAAAGTTAATCTAGTGCTGCTGATCTAGTGCTGCTGAGTGCTGCAAAAGCCTTCCTAGACTGTCGGTGTTCTGGAGGCTGTTCTGGCGTCTCTGCAGTAAGACGCGCAATGGAAAAGCGAAAAGCACTTAAAGAAATCGGGAGTGCAGAATCCATCGCAATCATGACGTATTACGTGCTTTTGTACTTATTTTTTTATCTATTTGATCCATTATGATCTAGCTGATGAGCCGCACTCGAATTTCGCAATAGGAAGTAACGTAATCGTCGCCAATTTTTTCGTCTATCATAGGTGTAAGAGCATATATTCTAGCATATTGAGCCACAACCCGCTTCATGAGCGTGTCCATGTCTTAAGTAATCTTGCTGTAGGTTATGGTGTATGCTCTGGTTTGGATTTTCTGTCGCCTTTTTGGGTGCGCTGTCTTTGGTGTTTCTCTCTGGGAGTAGAGTTCATTTGCGGGGGCGAGCGCAATCAAAAAAAAGAAAACGCAATGGATTGAGAAATGGATTGAGAACTTCGAGCGTAGTAACGCGGCTGAATTTTTTTGTTTTAAGGAACCCCTTATTTTTTTTATTAAAAGAAGCTTTGGTGTATCATTGTGAGGTATGCAACATCTGAGCGTGGCGTTTTCATGAAACAAAAGATTGAAACTGGAAGGATTCTACTTAATATTATAACTTTATAAAAAGAGGATAGAAAGAAGTTGATCGAGTCCGCGGAGCACGAGGGGCTAGATTATGGCACAGAAATATTTTTCCTCTGAAAGAAAAAAAGCAGTGACCTAAATTTTAGTGGAAAATGAGCGAGAAGACTCGAAGGTAAAAATTGCGCCTAATTTCCCGAGAGGCATCTTCCCAGTCAACAGAGCAGTTGATCTGAAAATGCTTGATGGTTTCGAAACGAAAGCCGGAAGCGGCGTGTAATCGAGCGGAAACCCGTCTCTTCTATTCTCGGACCAATTCAGCGAATAGATTTTCATCCATTTTTCTTCGACCTGCAAGGGAGAGCAAGCAAGCGCGGGTGAAAAAAAAAAAAGTGCGTCCATTGTTGCCTTTCTCAAAGGGGGCAGGCAACGAACTGTAGCTTCATAATGAGATTTCATATGCTTTAGTAGTCCACTGGGCTCTGTCATCAAAATTTTTGTCTCTACTTTTTTCCTATACTCGGTACATCCGCAGTGGGTCGCTTAGAGGATGGTTGTGCAAAGCAAACCATTTTTTCTGCTATAGCCAAGAAGCCTATCTGGAGTTAGGCCTTCCGCCCGCCAGCGTAGTCACACCCTATCGGCGGTGAAATAAAAGAATAGATGGGGCCATGGGCGGGACTCGAAGATAAGGTGGCGTTACCAGATCAGAGTTGCTAGCCGCTGCATCAGGCCGCACTGCCTTTGCCGAAGTATTTTTCTTTGCATGGAAATTGATATTCCATTCCTGACAAACGCCTTACATAAACGTACACAACTCCACGATGCCAACGCACGTTAGAGGCCTTCGTACGCCTCACCCCACTCTAATATCAAAATTTCGCGGGACGTATTCTGCGTTCCAAAACCTGCAATCATTGAGGAGTAGGATCAGATCGTGCGCAGTATAAACTCTGAGCAGCAAGTGACTTGAACAAAGAGATTCAGCATGGCGATGCATCATGCGCTTCCACAAGCTTATGAGTCGATTCAGCGCTAACAGATCGCACGGGATCCCGGTGCTTTTGAGTGCAGGGAATAAACTTATAGTACACGACGAGACCCTCATGTCGGTTTCTAATGGTTCCTTAAAGTAGAGGTGCCAGAAAACATTGCATCACGGCACCAAACAAAGCAGTGATAGGTTGTCTCCGGTTGCTCGCACAGGCGGAAGTTGACCGATCATGGCGCAAAAGTCCCCTTGTCGCGATGCCTTACCTTGGCGGGTAGAATTGGAGTTTGGAGTTGAAAAAAGGTTTTTTTTTCTACAGACTGAATGTGCATTAGCTTAACTTTCCTTAGTAATCAGGATCAATTTGGTTTTATGGGATTTACGGCCCAAAGCAACTGAGGCTATGAGAGACGCCATAGTGGAGGGCTCCGGAAATTTCATCACGTGGGGTACTTTAACGTGCAATGACACCGCACAGTACACGTAGTCCATAAACTAAAGGAAAGGCTGCTGTTACACGCTGACAGAAAACAGAGAATATGGCCTTTTTCCAGCCGTACTGCGTTTCCTTTACTTTCGTCCACGTCTTTCGTGGTGTTGCGTTTATAGTGCACCACAAACTCGCCGGTTTAGCTGTAGTCTATAAGAACCTTTCTCCTCTGCTGTCTTCGCAGGACGAAGAAAAAGGGTAACGAAAAGCGAACAATGAGGAAAGTGTGTATCCCAAACCTCCTACAGGAAACTCCACAAAGCTCCCTCACGGCTATGACCAGTTGGCGCAAACAGATAAGGCAGACGGCCATTCGGTCGCCTTTTAAGGAAAGCTAGCAGAAAGAGGTAGCTTGAAGTTTTGAGAAACAGAAGACGGGAGATCAGTTAGTGAATAAACAAGTAAAAATGTCCAGCACCTTCAGACTCTGGAGCAAGGTACAAACAAAACTTTAGGCGATCTCTGTGGATCATTTCATGTCTTTAGCAGCCAAAGTTTATTATATCCGAGGTTAGTAGCCGCACACGAAAGCTCGTTGCATCTGAGGTTAACAACTCAAAGTTTGGTATAGCCGAGGATAACACGCCAATTTTTTTTTTATACCTGAGTAGAATAATAAAGTTGGTACTGCCGAAATTAACACAAGAAAGGGCATTATATCCGTTGTCGCATGCAAAGTTTCATTATATCCGAAGTACTATACAAAATTTGTATAGTTGTTATACTACGACCGTTTTTTGCCGGGCTGATATGTAGGAACCTGCCCACAGCGCAGGTGAGCCGCCTGCAGCTGGCTGCTGACAGAAGACGGTTGCCATTTCCGCTAACACAGACTAGAAAATTCTCAGGCATTACATGTCTCGTCGTATAGGCTCTCCTTCAGGGCGCCAGACTAAGGTCACAAAACGTCTGTGCAGCGCTTGTAATTTCTTTCACCCCGATGCATCATTTGCAATATGTAGAAAAACTTTCACCAAGGAGATTTTGCAAACTTTTGACCTAACAAAAAAATCCAGAGCTCCAGAGCCATCCAAGCCGGTCTTTGGCACCATGACGACTCCCAGTAAGACCCTTTATTCTGGCCCTGATTAAAAGGAACGTCAAGATACACTAGGAAAACAAAAGCTTATGCTATCAAAAACATCAGGCTCGATGTAACGCAAAAACAACACTTAAGATTTATCCGAAGTTGGAGCTGTGCCACAGTCTTCGCAGAAAAGTGCGGAGTTAAATTCATAGCTTTCAGCACACCCTTCTTTAGCGCAAAAAGGCGACATCATAAGTGTCACAAAAATCGGCGTACATTTGGAAATCCGGCACAGCACAAAAAAATCTTGCCACGCGCTCCTTACAAGGATCGAAAAGGTTAGAGAAACAACCCCCGATTGCCCACAAAGAGCGCCTATCGACGTCCCTAAGGAGTGATTCCATCTTCACTTCGCTCGCACGCTGCGGCACCGGGTCAGAGATAAGTGAATCGACCCTTCTGGAAACCTCTTTCCTCACCTGGACAATGGCGATGCGGGTTCGACAGCGGGGTGAGAGAGAGCGCTTTATTGTGGCTGCTAAGTGTGCGTGTACCTGTATTGTGCACGAAGTGCGCTCGAAGTTGAAAACAGATGCGGTGCGCACAATATAGGGGGGGGGGGGGGGGGGGATCTTTTTTAGCGCTCTCCGTCAGCCCATGCCATGGTTCTAGCTTCGAAGACGCGCTCCCGCATTACTCCCGAGTCAACACCACTAGTCCAGCCATGGACCAGGGAGGGAGCGCGTACTTATCTTCGGGATGGACCTATCGTGATCCTTCGGACATCGGACTATCGCAATGTTCGGTGAACAAATGTGAACAAACATTTCTCTCAGTTTGTCCCTCTCGTGTGTAGGTGTACTTCGGTTGCGAGGTATTTATTTTTATTGGAGCCTGTTACATTGCTTTCTTAATGACTTTATAAGATTCAAAATTGCACTCTATCGGCTCTTTGGAATATAAAATTTGTTTTGTTTGTGAACCGTTGACTCTGAATAATTCTATGGCTTGGGGCTGGCGAAAGCTGGCCGCACCAAACGAGCACGCCTTTTGTCACTTGGTGGGTAGTTTCTGGCTCAGCTTTGTCACTCTGTGTCCAGGGTATCTCCTGAGAGGCCGGAACAGCCACCCGCACATGCTATAAGAGTGTATGGGAACGCAAGCAATCAGTTCCCAATGTGACATCAGCATAGGCCAAATCCGAATTTCAGAATTACATTGAGGCATAAGGATTCGATATATAAAGCGAATAAAAGGTGGTAGCGGGCAGCGCTCCTGGGCAGGGCACTTTAGTAAAGTCGGCTTGGTGAGTTTTTGATTTGCAGTCAACCTTGTAAAGGACTCTATCCTAGCATACTAGCATACATAGTCTTATGCCGTGGAATAAAATGTCGGCAATGTTTGGACGTTCAAAAACTGCTAAATCAGGATCAATCTGAGTTACAGCAACCTGACCGGTACTATCTGTTATTCATCCAAAGACCGACGTGCAATGTGTATAGTAGTTTTGAAACTGCGGGCTCGAATACCACATGCTTGATGCGAGCCTATAAGTCTAGCGCCACAAGCTGCAAGCGGTAAGAAAGGACTTTTGCCAGTATTTTAAATCCTAAATTACAAATTTATATGTGATGATTCCCTACGATACTCCTAAACCGGTTCCTGTCTGAGCTTTTCGGAACGTGTACGGTGTATCCGCAATAAAAAGTGGGTGGTTAAAAGCCAAAGCCGTAAACAAAGCGGCTACGATTTGTAGAACTCGCTGCTCAGGCCATCCGAACCACAAGAGTTCTAGCCTTGCAAAGCGGAAATCGTCGTTTTAATTTCGACCAAGAAGAGAAGTCCCTCGATTACAGCCCACTGCCATTGACCAAATCGAGGATTCGCATCATAGAAGCGCCTGAAGTCGCTTTCACATTTCTCGGTCGACACCTAAGCAGCGCAATGTGCAAAGGGTCGCAAAAGAAGAAAGCGCAGAAGAGTTGTCCAATAGTTTTGTGTTCTGTCTTAGCTTCCTTAGGAGGTCTGGAGCTCTCGCAGCCTCTGTAAGGCAAAGTGACACTCACGAATGCCGACGCCAATCTGTGCACTGCGTGTGAAAATTTAGTATCGAGCTTGACAAAAATGCAGGCGGTTTACAGAGTTTAGCCTGAGTGGCCCTGTTTGGTGACCCTGTTTGATGATTTGTCGCCACAGAAAAAGTTCTGCCGGCATGTGAATGCGAAGAAATCGGAGCCTCCATTTCATTTTTTTTGGTTATACCGCATTGTGTTCTGTGTATTGTAAGGTAATAAAAACCTACCAGGTTCTCTCTGATTTTTGCCTACTGACCCTCATGCTGTTAGGCCTTAATTGCGCGAATGGAAGCTAAAATAATTTATTTCGTTGAAAAAAGGGACTGTCTAATCCGTGCTATGCGTACATTAATCCGCTTCATGTGTTTATGAAGGATGTTTAATGTTTTGGCCTAATGCATACAGACAGAACAACACAAGAAAGGTTAATATTGTCACGTAGCAGTTGGTACAGGTAGCGCCGCGTCCAGACGGCAGAGGAACGCCAACACCGAGATGATGCCAGCGCACACCGAGACGGCCAGGATGGAACGTCGAGCTTCGTCTTCTTCAGCAGCGAACCGCGTGGCGCACGAGCTGCGTACCGAACAGCCGCCGAGCGGCTATTGTTGTAGACGCGGCATTACCCACCCTCTTGGAAAGAGCATCGGCCCGATGCTTTAAGAAGAAAATAGGGAGAAAGAAACAAAAAAAAAACAGAGTAACGCACAGCACTGAGTCACTGAATGTCTCGCGAAAAATAGGGCTTCATCCGCACTACATGAACAATCTCTGGTCTCTGCTGACGGCGAGTAGTCCGGGAAGCCCCATCAGGGAGGACTTCATAGGTTACGTCGCTTAGCTGACGGAGAACTCGGTAGGGGCCGAAATACTGCTTGAGCAGTTTTTCGGAAAGGCCACGGCGTCGAATGGGGGTCCATACCCACACTTTGTCGTCCGGGGCGAACGTCATCAGTCTGTGGCGGCGGTTGTAACGTCGGGAGTCACGGCCTTGTTGGTTCAGGATGCGCACTCGTGCAAGTTGTCGAGCTTCTTCTGCGCGAAGCGTGAACTCCTCGGCGCCAACGTCGGGGTCGCGGCCATCATGGGGCAGCATTGCTTCCAACATTGCCGACACTTCGCGGCCGTACAACAGACAGAAGGGCGTCCTCCGCGTGGTTTCCTGTTGAGCCGTGTTATACGCGAAAGTAATATATGGCAGGATATTGTCCCAAGAGCGATGCTCAACGTCAACATACATGGACAGCATGTCGACGAGAGTTTTGTTGAGGCGCTCGGTCAGGCCATTCGTCTGGGGATGGTAGGCGGTTGTTTTCCTGTGAGTAGTGCCACTCAGCCGCATGAGGGATTCCAAGAGTTTGGCAGTGAAAGCGGTGCCTCTATCCGTGATAATTAGTGCTGGAGCGCCATGCCGGAGGACGATGCGTTCCACGAAAAATTTCGCAGCCTCGGCTGCTGTGCCGCGCTGGAGGGCCTTGGTTTCAGCGTAGCGCGTAAGGTAATCAGTAGCGACGATAATCCACCGGTTTCCCGAAGATGAAGTTGGAAAAGGGCCGAGAAGGTCCATGCCAACTTGCTCAAACGGGAGTCTGGGCACTTGAACGGGATGTAAAAGTCCAGCTGGCTTGACAGGGGGTGTTTTTCGTCGTTGACAATTACGGCACGTGCGCACATAGTGTCGTACAGTCGCCGCAAGCTTAGGCCAGTAATAGCTCTTTTTGATCCGAGCCAGAGTGCGGGTGTAGCCGAGGTGACCTGCGGTGGGCTCGTTGTGACACGCCTGCAAGATTTCTTCACGGAGATTCGCTGGAACGACGAGGAGGTAGTCGCTTCCGGTTGGAGAAAAGTTGGCTTTGTACAGCACGTTGTTGCGCAGACAAAAGGAGGACTGGGTTCTTGCGAAGGGCTGGGGAACCTCCTCGGTACGTGCTTCCAGGAAGTCGATGAGAGGTTTCAGCGCCGGGTCCTCACGTTGCTGACTGGAAATAGTCGCTGCGTCTACGGCTGCGATGAGAGGAAAGTCCGGTTCGTCGTCGTCGCGCGCAGCCTCGACTGGATATCTGGACAAGCAGTCGGCATCGTTGTGCTGGCGCCCTGATTTATAGACGATGGACATGTCAAACTCCTGAAGGCGTAAGCTCCAACGCGCAAGGCGGCCAGAGGGATCCCGTAAGTTCGTCAACCAGCAGAGAGAGTGGTGGTCGGTTACAACTTGAAAATGTCGACCGTACAGGTAAGGTCGAAATTTTGTCACAGCCCATACCACGGCAAGGCATTCTTTTTAGGTCGTGGAATAATTAGATTCGGCACGAGACAGAGTGCGGCTGGCGTATGCTATTACGCGCTCAGCGCCGTCCTGCCACTGGACGAGTACAGCACCGAGACCCACGTTGCTGGCATCTGTGTGGACGAGAGTCTCCGCACGAGAATCGAAATGACCAAGGACAGGCGTGGTTTGCAACCGTCGCCGTAATTCATCAAATGCCTGCTGCTGCTGTTCTGTCCACGTGAATGGGACGTCCTCTCTTGTAAGATGCGTCAACGGTGCAGCAAGTCGGGAAAAGTCGGCAATGAACCGCCGGTAATACGCGCAAAGGCCCAAAAAACGCCGGACCGTTTTCTTGTCCGAAGGAGTGGGAAAGTTGGCGACGGCAGCTGTTTTACCAGGATCCGGCCGGACTCCACGATGGCTGACGACATGGCCCAGGAAAAGGAGCTCCTCATAACCAAAGTGGCATTTCTCGGGCTTCAACGTCAGGCCGGCAGATCGTATAGCCTGTAGCACGGTCAAGAGGCGCTGGAGGTGTTCTTCGAACGTTGGCGAAAATACAACAACGTCGTCCAGGTATACCAAGCACGTCTGCCATTTCAGGCCCGACAAAACAGCGTCCATCATTCTCTGAAATGTTGCTGGAGCTGAACACAAACCGAAAGGAAGGACCTTGAACTCATAAAGGCCATCCGGCGTCACGAACGCTGTCTTCTCGCGATCCCGCTCGTCAACTTCGATCTGCCAGTAACCACTTTTTAAGTCCAGCGAAGAAAAGTAGCGCGCGTGCCGCAACCGGTCAAGAGAGTCGTCAATGCGTGGTAACGGGTAGACGTCTTTCTTGGTAACCTGGTTAAGCTTCCGGTAGTCAACGCAAAATCGCAGACTACCATCCTTCTTCTTAACCAAAACCACAGGCGAAGCCCACGGGCTCCTCGACGGCTGAATAACACCATCCTGCAGCATCTCTTTGACTTGTTCAGCTATGGCTTCACGCTCCCGCAGTGAGACACGGTATGGGTTTTGCCGAATTGGTCGGGTACTGCAGTCCGTAATGATGCGGTGCTTAGCGAGAGGCGTCTGTTTGACTGCCGACGTAGACGAGAAACAGTCTTGGAACTGATGCAGTAGGCCGACTAGGCTCTCCCTATCGGCTGGGGGTAAGCCTGGGTTCACGTCGAGGATCAGCTGAGGTGTGCAAGAATTGGACGTTTCGCTCTAGAGGGCAAGGCAGTCGTTAATTTCGGCGATGCCCTCGAAGTATGCGACCGCAGTGCCTTTGTTGCCGTTCGGTGCCGAAATTCGTTAGAAGGACATCTGCCAGGCCGTTCCGTAGCGTGACGATACCTCTGGCGATGCAGACCCCATGAGAGAGTACAAGCGCAGTGTTCTGTTCTGCTACGCCATCAGCACTGCACAGGTCGTCACAAATGACGGTAAAGGCCGATTCACACGACGGACCGTTCGCCCGCGACCCGCGCACTACGTGTGCATGCGTCAGCACTTTGAGGGGCGCGCTGTCGGCCGCCATCCATCCATGCATCCAGCGCGCCTCTCAAAGTGCTGACGTATGCACACGTACTGCGCGGGCCGCGGGCGAACGGTCCGTCGTGTGAATCGGCCTTAACGAGGGCACAGGATCGCGGAGGGACGGTCACATCGGCGTCGATTATGCGCAGGGCCACTCTGCGTGGTTCGGTGTCGATTGGAATCGTTCCAGGGGTCGAAAATGTTACCAGACGATCAGGAAGGTTTATGATGGCACCATGCTCACGCAAGAAGTCCATTCCGAGGATCAGGTCTTTGCAGCAGTGCGGCAGAACAACAAAAGTGCCAACAAAAGCAGAATTGGCAATGGTGACTCGAGCAGTGCATCTTCCGACAGGCGTCATGAGGTGACCCCCAGCAGTACGAATTTGAGGTCCATCCCAGGCTGTCTTTACCTTGCTGAGGCGATCCGCGAGGTGCTTGCTTATGATCGAAAAGTCCGCGCCTGTATCGACTAAAGCAGTCACTGGGTGCCCGTCAACGTGAATGCGGAGGTCGGCGCTAACTGCATCGGTGTCAGGGAAACTCGGGTTCACAGAATCGTGCTGCGGCGGCATCGGGATCTCGGCATCGCGCTGCGGCGGCGTTCGGGGGTCTTCGTTATATCCGCTGTCAGCAACCTTCCCCCCTGAGGTCGCCGCTTTCAGTTTCCCCGGCGCGGGCTTGGAGACCGGCCCCGCAGTCCATCTGAGAAAGCCTGGCGGCTGGGCGACGTGACGCGTGCGGGAGACGGAGATCGGGGTCGGCGGTTAGAGGTGGTGTCATGGGCAGCAAGGTACTCCTCTATTTCGTGGGGTCGATCACCGAAACGGGGACAAGGAGCGTCGCGTGGGAAACCACGGAGGCCGATTTCACGGTATGGGCAACGGCGATACAGGTGGCCGGCTTCACCGCAATGGTAACAGAGCGGCTGCTGATCAGAAGTGCGCCAAACAGCCGCCTTCCGAGCCGGTGGACGCATGGCAGGTCCTCGCTGAGGCCGCTGGTAGAATGACGGTGGCGGAGCGGTTGGCGGCGGCGGGTGGTACGGCAAGCGTTGCACAGGTGGCAACTCGGAACGGAGAGCCGCGGCGTAGCTCATGGGGCGTGGCTCCGGCATGACTGGAGGAGGCGGTGAAAATGCTTGACGAATCTCGTCGCGCACAACCTCGGTAAGAGCCGCAGCCGTCGGGTCAGACGAGGCGAGGGTCAGTTTCTGCAGCTCTTCACGGACCACAGCGCGTATGAGCTCACGCAGCGACGCATTGTCGCTGGACACGCTCAAAGAAGCCGCACTGGCGCTTGGCTCTCCGCACAAGGAGTCATTTCGGCGGCAGCGTTGATGCAAGGCCCGCTCAATGGCGGTCGCCTCTTTGATGAAGTCGGCTACCGTCTGCGGGGGATTCCGGACCAAACCAGCGAAGAGTTGGTCCTTCACACCTTGCATCAGGTGGCGGAGCTTCGCGGATTCCGCCATATCTGGGTCAGCGCGCCGACAAAGACGGGTCACGTCCTCGGCGAACATGGCAACGGTCTCATTAGGCTTTTGGACGCGAGCGTCCAGGAGGCGCCGCGCACGATCCCGGCGGTCCGTGCTAGCAAAGGTGTCCCGGACCTGCTGGCGGAAGGTATCCCAGCTTTGGAGATCGGCCTCCCTGTTCTCGAACCAAATCTTGGCTCCGTCTTCGAGGGCGAAATACACGTTCCGCAGCTTCTGCGCAGGGCTCCATTGGTTGAAATCGGCAACCCGCTCAAACTGGTCAAGCCAGTCTTCAACGTCTTCGAAAGTGACGCCATGGAAGCTGGCTGGCACGCGGGGTTGCTGGAGCGTCAAATGTGA